>NW_027182172.1:0-21043 GCF_029961685.1 Aristolochia californica | reverse complement strand
AACACTCAGTTAAAAATCCTCTGCCACCAGTTTTTCCCGACGATTGCAAAAACTGAGATATAAAAACTAAAAAGAGCTTACAATCCCTAAAAATTACAGACACTCTTTGGAATTATCTCTCCCTACAAATTGTGCATTGTGCTTTTCCATTTTAGATGTACACTTTTTTCTTAAATCAAAACTTTTACTTTTCGCTCTCCCTTCATCCCGAAAACAAACAAGGCAAAAAGCTTACAAAAAAACGAAAATTTTATAGTTGATGTACGGAAAAAATTTAAAACAATAACAGATATAAATAATGAAAATTTATTCGCCCAACACAAATGAACACAAAAGATTTGTTATCCAATTTTGGGAAATTCCACTAGTTTAACCCTAATAGCTTGGAATTTTGCAAGAGAGAGATTTCATCCACACATGTTTTTAAAATGGATATGCATGTTTGAAACATGTTAATGATGCAAATGAGCTATGGATGCAAAGCTTTTAAAGAGAATAACAAACGCTCATTAAATTCTCAAGTGAACTTGCGGTGGGATATTTGCCCGAGTCAAACATGTCAATATTTTGCCCATTTGCAAAAAGCTGACATAATCATCATAGATGATTGTAATGTGATTTATCATGCGTAACGGGCTATATTTTTGTACGAAATGACTTATGGATTGCAATTCAACACTCTGTTAAAAAATCCTCCGCAACCCATTTTTCCCGACGATTGCAAAACCTGAGATATAAAAACGAAAAGGTGCTTACAATCCCTAAAAATTACAGACACTCTTTGGAATTATCTCTCTCTACACATGTGCATTGTGCGTTTCCGTTTCAGATGTACACATTTTTCTTAAATCAAAACTTCGAGTTTTTCGCTCTCCCTTCATCCCGTAAACAAAAAAGGCAAATAGATCACAGCAAACTGAAAATTTCATAGTTGATGTGCGGAAAAAGTTTAAAACAATAAAAAAAGTAAATGAAGAAAATTTATTCACACACCACAAATGAACACAATAGTTTTGTTATCCAAGTTTGGGAAATTCCACTAGTCCAAAACTAATATCTTGGAATTTTACATGAAGCAGATTTTTTCTACACATGTCTTAAAAATGGGTGTGCATGCCAGAAACATGTTAAAGATTCAAATGACCTATGGATCCAAAGCTTTTAAAGAGAATAACAAACGCTCATTAAATTCTCAAGTGAACTTGCGGTGGGATATTTGCCCGAGTCAAACATGTCAATATTTTGCCCATTTGCAAAAAGCTGACATAACTAATCATAGATGATTGTAATGTGATTTATCATGCGTAACGGGCTATATTTTTGTACGAAATGACTTATGGATTGCAATTCAACACTCGGTTAAAAAATCCTCCGCAACCCGTTTTTCCCGACGATTGCAAAACCTGAGATATAAAAACGAAAAGGTGCTTACAATCCCTAAAAATTACAGACACTGTTTGGAATTATCTCTCCCTATAATTGTGCATTGTGCTTTTCCATTTTAGATGTACACTTTTTTCTTAAATCAGAACTTTGAGTTTTCGCTCCCCCTTCATCCCGTAAACAAAAAAGGCAAAAAAGATCACAACAAAATAAAAATTTTTTAGTTGATGTGTGGAAAATATTTAAAATAACAACTAATGTAAATAAAAAATATCTATTCACACACCACAAGTGAGCACAAAAGTTTTGTTATCCAAGTTTGGGAAATTCCATTAGTCCAACCCTATTAAGCTTGGAATTTTACATGAAGGAGATTTTTTCTACACATGTTTTAAAAATGGATATGCATGCTTGAAACATGTTAAAGATTCAAATGACTTATGGATCCAAAGCTTTTAACGAGAATAACAAACGCTCATTAAATTCTCAAGTGAACGTGCGGTGGGATATTTACCCGAGTCTGACAAGTCATAATTTTGCCCATTTTCAAAAATGTGATCTAACAATCATTGATGATTGTAAAGTGATTTATCATGCGTAACGGGCTATATTTTTGTATGAAATGACTTATGGATTGCAATTCAACACTCAGTTAAAAATCCTCTGCCACCAGTTTTTCCCGACGATTGCAAAAACTGAGATATAAAAACTAAAAAGAGCTTACAATCCCTAAAAATTACAGACACTCTTTGGAATTATCTCTCCCTACAAATTGTGCATTGTGCTTTTCCATTTTAGATGTACACTTTTTTCTTAAATCAAAACTTTTACTTTTCGCTCTCCCTTCATCCCGAAAACAAACAAGGCAAAAAGCTTACAAAAAAACGAAAATTTTATAGTTGATGTACGGAAAAAATTTAAAACAATAACAGATATAAATAATGAAAATTTATTCGCCCAACACAAATGAACACAAAAGATTTGTTATCCAATTTTGGGAAATACCACTAGTTTAACCCTAATAGCTTGGAATTTTGCAAGAGAGAGATTTCATCCACACATGTTTTTAAAATGGATATGCATGTTTGAAACATGTTAATGATGCAAATGAGCTATGGATGCAAAGCTTTTAAAGAGAATAACAAACGCTCATTAAATTCTCAAGTGAACTTGCGGTGGGATATTTGCCCGAGTCAAACATGTCAATATTTTGCCCATTTGCAAAAAGCTGACATAATCATCATAGATGATTGTAATGTGATTTATCATGCGTAACGGGCTATATTTTTGTACGAAATGACTTATGGATTGCAATTCAACACTCTGTTAAAAAATCCTCCGCAACCCATTTTTCCCGACGATTGCAAAACCTGAGATATAAAAACGAAAAGGTGCTTACAATCCCTAAAAATTACAGACACTCTTTGGAATTATCTCTCTCTACACATGTGCATTGTGCGTTTCCGTTTCAGATGTACACATTTTTCTTAAATCAAAACTTCGAGTTTTTCGCTCTCCCTTCATCCCGTAAACAAAAAAGGCAAATAGATCACAGCAAACTGAAAATTTCATAGTTGATGTGCGGAAAAAGTTTAAAACAATAAAAAAAGTAAATGAAGAAAATTTATTCACACACCACAAATGAACACAATAGTTTTGTTATCCAAGTTTGGGAAATTCCACTAGTCCAAAACTAATATCTTGGAATTTTACATGAAGCAGATTTTTTCTACACATGTCTTAAAAATGGGTGTGCATGCCAGAAACATGTTAAAGATTCAAATGACCTATGGATCCAAAGCTTTTAAAGAGAATAACAAACGCTCATTAAATTCTCAAGTGAACTTGCGGTGGGATATTTGCCCGAGTCAAACATGTCAATATTTTGCCCATTTGCAAAAAGCTGACATAACTAATCATAGATGATTGTAATGTGATTTATCATGCGTAACGGGCTATATTTTTGTACGAAATGACTTATGGATTGCAATTCAACACTCGGTTAAAAAATCCTCCGCAACCCGTTTTTCCCGACGATTGCAAAACCTGAGATATAAAAACGAAAAGGTGCTTACAATCCCTAAAAATTACAGACACTGTTTGGAATTATCTCTCCCTACAATTGTGCATTGTGCTTTTCCATTTTAGATGTACACTTTTTTCTTAAATCAGAACTTTGAGTTTTCGCTCCCCCTTCATCCCGTAAACAAAAAAGGCAAAAAAGATCACAACAAAATAAAAATTTTTTAGTTGATGTGTGGAAAATATTTAAAATAACAACTAATGTAAATAAAAAATATCTATTCACACACCACAAGTGAGCACAAAAGTTTTGTTATCCAAGTTTGGGAAATTCCATTAGTCCAACCCTATTAAGCTTGGAATTTTACATGAAGGAGATTTTTTCTACACATGTTTTAAAAATGGATATGCATGCTTGAAACATGTTAAAGATTCAAATGACTTATGGATCCAAAGCTTTTAACGAGAATAACAAACGCTCATTAAATTCTCAAGTGAACGTGCGGTGGGATATTTACCCGAGTCTGACAAGTCATAATTTTGCCCATTTTCAAAAATGTGATCTAACAATCATTGATGATTGTAAAGTGATTTATCATGCGTAACGGGCTATATTTTTGTATGAAATGACTTATGGATTGCAATTCAACACTCAGTTAAAAATCCTCTGCCACCAGTTTTTCCCGACGATTGCAAAAACTGAGATATAAAAACTAAAAAGAGCTTACAATCCCTAAAAATTACAGACACTCTTTGGAATTATCTCTCCCTACAAATTGTGCATTGTGCTTTTCCATTTTAGATGTACACTTTTTTCTTAAATCAAAACTTTTACTTTTCGCTCTCCCTTCATCCCGAAAACAAACAAGGCAAAAAGCTTACAAAAAAACGAAAATTTTATAGTTGATGTACGGAAAAAATTTAAAACAATAACAGATATAAATAATGAAAATTTATTCGCCCAACACAAATGAACACAAAAGATTTGTTATCCAATTTTGGGAAATTCCACTAGTTTAACCCTAATAGCTTGGAATTTTGCAAGAGAGAGATTTCATCCACACATGTTTTTAAAATGGATATGCATGTTTGAAACATGTTAATGATGCAAATGAGCTATGGATGCAAAGCTTTTAAAGAGAATAACAAACGCTCATTAAATTCTCAAGTGAACTTGCGGTGGGATATTTGCCCGAGTCAAACATGTCAATATTTTGCCCATTTGCAAAAAGCTGACATAATCATCATAGATGATTGTAATGTGATTTATCATGCGTAACGGGCTATATTTTTGTACGAAATGACTTATGGATTGCAATTCAACACTCTGTTAAAAAATCCTCCGCAACCCATTTTTCCCGACGATTGCAAAACCTGAGATATAAAAACGAAAAGGTGCTTACAATCCCTAAAAATTACAGACACTCTTTGGAATTATCTCTCTCTACACATGTGCATTGTGCGTTTCCGTTTCAGATGTACACATTTTTCTTAAATCAAAACTTCGAGTTTTTCGCTCTCCCTTCATCCCGTAAACAAAAAAGGCAAATAGATCACAGCAAACTGAAAATTTCATAGTTGATGTGCGGAAAAAGTTTAAAACAATAAAAAAAGTAAATGAAGAAAATTTATTCACACACCACAAATGAACACAATAGTTTTGTTATCCAAGTTTGGGAAATTCCACTAGTCCAAAACTAATATCTTGGAATTTTACATGAAGCAGATTTTTTCTACACATGTCTTAAAAATGGGTGTGCATGCCAGAAACATGTTAAAGATTCAAATGACCTATGGATCCAAAGCTTTTAAAGAGAATAACAAACGCTCATTAAATTCTCAAGTGAACTTGCGGTGGGATATTTGCCCGAGTCAAACATGTCAATATTTTGCCCATTTGCAAAAAGCTGACATAACTAATCATAGATGATTGTAATGTGATTTATCATGCGTAACGGGCTATATTTTTGTACGAAATGACTTATGGATTGCAATTCAACACTCGGTTAAAAAATCCTCCGCAACCCGTTTTTCCCGACGATTGCAAAACCTGAGATATAAAAACGAAAAGGTGCTTACAATCCCTAAAAATTACAGACACTGTTTGGAATTATCTCTCCCTACAATTGTGCATTGTGCTTTTCCATTTTAGATGTACACTTTTTTCTTAAATCAGAACTTTGAGTTTTCGCTCCCCCTTCATCCCGTAAACAAAAAAGGCAAAAAAGATCACAACAAAATAAAAATTTTTTAGTTGATGTGTGGAAAATATTTAAAATAACAACTAATGTAAATAAAAAATATCTATTCACACACCACAAGTGAGCACAAAAGTTTTGTTATCCAAGTTTGGGAAATTCCATTAGTCCAACCCTATTAAGCTTGGAATTTTACATGAAGGAGATTTTTTCTACACATGTTTTAAAAATGGATATGCATGCTTGAAACATGTTAAAGATTCAAATGACTTATGGATCCAAAGCTTTTAACGAGAATAACAAACGCTCATTAAATTCTCAAGTGAACGTGCGGTGGGATATTTACCCGAGTCTGACAAGTCATAATTTTGCCCATTTTCAAAAATGTGATCTAACAATCATTGATGATTGTAAAGTGATTTATCATGCGTAACGGGCTATATTTTTGTATGAAATGACTTATGGATTGCAATTCAACACTCAGTTAAAAATCCTCTGCCACCAGTTTTTCCCGACGATTGCAAAAACTGAGATATAAAAACTAAAAAGAGCTTACAATCCCTAAAAATTACAGACACTCTTTGGAATTATCTCTCCCTACAAATTGTGCATTGTGCTTTTCCATTTTAGATGTACACTTTTTTCTTAAATCAAAACTTTTACTTTTCGCTCTCCCTTCATCCCGAAAACAAACAAGGCAAAAAGCTTACAAAAAAACGAAAATTTTATAGTTGATGTACGGAAAAAATTTAAAACAATAACAGATATAAATAATGAAAATTTATTCGCCCAACACAAATGAACACAAAAGATTTGTTATCCAATTTTGGGAAATTCCACTAGTTTAACCCTAATAGCTTGGAATTTTGCAAGAGAGAGATTTCATCCACACATGTTTTTAAAATGGATATGCATGTTTGAAACATGTTAATGATGCAAATGAGCTATGGATGCAAAGCTTTTAAAGAGAATAACAAACGCTCATTAAATTCTCAAGTGAACTTGCGGTGGGATATTTGCCCGAGTCAAACATGTCAATATTTTGCCCATTTGCAAAAAGCTGACATAATCATCATAGATGATTGTAATGTGATTTATCATGCGTAACGGGCTATATTTTTGTACGAAATGACTTATGGATTGCAATTCAACACTCTGTTAAAAAATCCTCCGCAACCCATTTTTCCCGACGATTGCAAAACCTGAGATATAAAAACGAAAAGGTGCTTACAATCCCTAAAAATTACAGACACTCTTTGGAATTATCTCTCTCTACACATGTGCATTGTGCGTTTCCGTTTCAGATGTACACATTTTTCTTAAATCAAAACTTCGAGTTTTTCGCTCTCCCTTCATCCCGTAAACAAAAAAGGCAAATAGATCACAGCAAACTGAAAATTTCATAGTTGATGTGCGGAAAAAGTTTAAAACAATAAAAAAAGTAAATGAAGAAAATTTATTCACACACCACAAATGAACACAATAGTTTTGTTATCCAAGTTTGGGAAATTCCACTAGTCCAAAACTAATATCTTGGAATTTTACATGAAGCAGATTTTTTCTACACATGTCTTAAAAATGGGTGTGCATGCCAGAAACATGTTAAAGATTCAAATGACCTATGGATCCAAAGCTTTTAAAGAGAATAACAAACGCTCATTAAATTCTCAAGTGAACTTGCGGTGGGATATTTGCCCGAGTCAAACATGTCAATATTTTGCCCATTTGCAAAAAGCTGACATAACTAATCATAGATGATTGTAATGTGATTTATCATGCGTAACGGGCTATATTTTTGTACGAAATGACTTATGGATTGCAATTCAACACTCGGTTAAAAAATCCTCCGCAACCCGTTTTTCCCGACGATTGCAAAACCTGAGATATAAAAACGAAAAGGTGCTTACAATCCCTAAAAATTACAGACACTGTTTGGAATTATCTCTCCCTACAATTGTGCATTGTGCTTTTCCATTTTAGATGTACACTTTTTTCTTAAATCAGAACTTTGAGTTTTCGCTCCCCCTTCATCCCGTAAACAAAAAAGGCAAAAAAGATCACAACAAAATAAAAATTTTTTAGTTGATGTGTGGAAAATATTTAAAATAACAACTAATGTAAATAAAAAATATCTATTCACACACCACAAGTGAGCACAAAAGTTTTGTTATCCAAGTTTGGGAAATTCCATTAGTCCAACCCTATTAAGCTTGGAATTTTACATGAAGGAGATTTTTTCTACACATGTTTTAAAAATGGATATGCATGCTTGAAACATGTTAAAGATTCAAATGACTTATGGATCCAAAGCTTTTAACGAGAATAACAAACGCTCATTAAATTCTCAAGTGAACGTGCGGTGGGATATTTACCCGAGTCTGACAAGTCATAATTTTGCCCATTTTCAAAAATGTGATCTAACAATCATTGATGATTGTAAAGTGATTTATCATGCGTAACGGGCTATATTTTTGTATGAAATGACTTATGGATTGCAATTCAACACTCAGTTAAAAATCCTCTGCCACCAGTTTTTCCCGACGATTGCAAAAACTGAGATATAAAAACTAAAAAGAGCTTACAATCCCTAAAAATTACAGACACTCTTTGGAATTATCTCTCCCTACAAATTGTGCATTGTGCTTTTCCATTTTAGATGTACACTTTTTTCTTAAATCAAAACTTTTACTTTTCGCTCTCCCTTCATCCCGAAAACAAACAAGGCAAAAAGCTTACAAAAAAACGAAAATTTTATAGTTGATGTACGGAAAAAATTTAAAACAATAACAGATATAAATAATGAAAATTTATTCGCCCAACACAAATGAACACAAAAGATTTGTTATCCAATTTTGGGAAATACCACTAGTTTAACCCTAATAGCTTGGAATTTTGCAAGAGAGAGATTTCATCCACACATGTTTTTAAAATGGATATGCATGTTTGAAACATGTTAATGATGCAAATGAGCTATGGATGCAAAGCTTTTAAAGAGAATAACAAACGCTCATTAAATTCTCAAGTGAACTTGCGGTGGGATATTTGCCCGAGTCAAACATGTCAATATTTTGCCCATTTGCAAAAAGCTGACATAATCATCATAGATGATTGTAATGTGATTTATCATGCGTAACGGGCTATATTTTTGTACGAAATGACTTATGGATTGCAATTCAACACTCTGTTAAAAAATCCTCCGCAACCCATTTTTCCCGACGATTGCAAAACCTGAGATATAAAAACGAAAAGGTGCTTACAATCCCTAAAAATTACAGACACTCTTTGGAATTATCTCTCTCTACACATGTGCATTGTGCGTTTCCGTTTCAGATGTACACATTTTTCTTAAATCAAAACTTCGAGTTTTTCGCTCTCCCTTCATCCCGTAAACAAAAAAGGCAAATAGATCACAGCAAACTGAAAATTTCATAGTTGATGTGCGGAAAAAGTTTAAAACAATAAAAAAAGTAAATGAAGAAAATTTATTCACACACCACAAATGAACACAATAGTTTTGTTATCCAAGTTTGGGAAATTCCACTAGTCCAAAACTAATATCTTGGAATTTTACATGAAGCAGATTTTTTCTACACATGTCTTAAAAATGGGTGTGCATGCCAGAAACATGTTAAAGATTCAAATGACCTATGGATCCAAAGCTTTTAAAGAGAATAACAAACGCTCATTAAATTCTCAAGTGAACTTGCGGTGGGATATTTGCCCGAGTCAAACATGTCAATATTTTGCCCATTTGCAAAAAGCTGACATAACTAATCATAGATGATTGTAATGTGATTTATCATGCGTAACGGGCTATATTTTTGTACGAAATGACTTATGGATTGCAATTCAACACTCGGTTAAAAAATCCTCCGCAACCCGTTTTTCCCGACGATTGCAAAACCTGAGATATAAAAACGAAAAGGTGCTTACAATCCCTAAAAATTACAGACACTGTTTGGAATTATCTCTCCCTACAATTGTGCATTGTGCTTTTCCATTTTAGATGTACACTTTTTTCTTAAATCAGAACTTTGAGTTTTCGCTCCCCCTTCATCCCGTAAACAAAAAAGGCAAAAAAGATCACAACAAAATAAAAATTTTTTAGTTGATGTGTGGAAAATATTTAAAATAACAACTAATGTAAATAAAAAATATCTATTCACACACCACAAGTGAGCACAAAAGTTTTGTTATCCAAGTTTGGGAAATTCCATTAGTCCAACCCTATTAAGCTTGGAATTTTACATGAAGGAGATTTTTTCTACACATGTTTTAAAAATGGATATGCATGCTTGAAACATGTTAAAGATTCAAATGACTTATGGATCCAAAGCTTTTAACGAGAATAACAAACGCTCATTAAATTCTCAAGTGAACGTGCGGTGGGATATTTACCCGAGTCTGACAAGTCATAATTTTGCCCATTTTCAAAAATGTGATCTAACAATCATTGATGATTGTAAAGTGATTTATCATGCGTAACGGGCTATATTTTTGTATGAAATGACTTATGGATTGCAATTCAACACTCAGTTAAAAATCCTCTGCCACCAGTTTTTCCCGACGATTGCAAAAACTGAGATATAAAAACTAAAAAGAGCTTACAATCCCTAAAAATTACAGACACTCTTTGGAATTATCTCTCCCTACAAATTGTGCATTGTGCTTTTCCATTTTAGATGTACACTTTTTTCTTAAATCAAAACTTTTACTTTTCGCTCTCCCTTCATCCCGAAAACAAACAAGGCAAAAAGCTTACAAAAAAACGAAAATTTTATAGTTGATGTACGGAAAAAATTTAAAACAATAACAGATATAAATAATGAAAATTTATTCGCCCAACACAAATGAACACAAAAGATTTGTTATCCAATTTTGGGAAATACCACTAGTTTAACCCTAATAGCTTGGAATTTTGCAAGAGAGAGATTTCATCCACACATGTTTTTAAAATGGATATGCATGTTTGAAACATGTTAATGATGCAAATGAGCTATGGATGCAAAGCTTTTAAAGAGAATAACAAACGCTCATTAAATTCTCAAGTGAACTTGCGGTGGGATATTTGCCCGAGTCAAACATGTCAATATTTTGCCCATTTGCAAAAAGCTGACATAATCATCATAGATGATTGTAATGTGATTTATCATGCGTAACGGGCTATATTTTTGTACGAAATGACTTATGGATTGCAATTCAACACTCTGTTAAAAAATCCTCCGCAACCCATTTTTCCCGACGATTGCAAAACCTGAGATATAAAAACGAAAAGGTGCTTACAATCCCTAAAAATTACAGACACTCTTTGGAATTATCTCTCTCTACACATGTGCATTGTGCGTTTCCGTTTCAGATGTACACATTTTTCTTAAATCAAAACTTCGAGTTTTTCGCTCTCCCTTCATCCCGTAAACAAAAAAGGCAAATAGATCACAGCAAACTGAAAATTTCATAGTTGATGTGCGGAAAAAGTTTAAAACAATAAAAAAAGTAAATGAAGAAAATTTATTCACACACCACAAATGAACACAATAGTTTTGTTATCCAAGTTTGGGAAATTCCACTAGTCCAAAACTAATATCTTGGAATTTTACATGAAGCAGATTTTTTCTACACATGTCTTAAAAATGGGTGTGCATGCCAGAAACATGTTAAAGATTCAAATGACCTATGGATCCAAAGCTTTTAAAGAGAATAACAAACGCTCATTAAATTCTCAAGTGAACTTGCGGTGGGATATTTGCCCGAGTCAAACATGTCAATATTTTGCCCATTTGCAAAAAGCTGACATAACTAATCATAGATGATTGTAATGTGATTTATCATGCGTAACGGGCTATATTTTTGTACGAAATGACTTATGGATTGCAATTCAACACTCGGTTAAAAAATCCTCCGCAACCCGTTTTTCCCGACGATTGCAAAACCTGAGATATAAAAACGAAAAGGTGCTTACAATCCCTAAAAATTACAGACACTGTTTGGAATTATCTCTCCCTACAATTGTGCATTGTGCTTTTCCATTTTAGATGTACACTTTTTTCTTAAATCAGAACTTTGAGTTTTCGCTCCCCCTTCATCCCGTAAACAAAAAAGGCAAAAAAGATCACAACAAAATAAAAATTTTTTAGTTGATGTGTGGAAAATATTTAAAATAACAACTAATGTAAATAAAAAATATCTATTCACACACCACAAGTGAGCACAAAAGTTTTGTTATCCAAGTTTGGGAAATTCCATTAGTCCAACCCTATTAAGCTTGGAATTTTACATGAAGGAGATTTTTTCTACACATGTTTTAAAAATGGATATGCATGCTTGAAACATGTTAAAGATTCAAATGACTTATGGATCCAAAGCTTTTAACGAGAATAACAAACGCTCATTAAATTCTCAAGTGAACGTGCGGTGGGATATTTACCCGAGTCTGACAAGTCATAATTTTGCCCATTTTCAAAAATGTGATCTAACAATCATTGATGATTGTAAAGTGATTTATCATGCGTAACGGGCTATATTTTTGTATGAAATGACTTATGGATTGCAATTCAACACTCAGTTAAAAATCCTCTGCCACCAGTTTTTCCCGACGATTGCAAAAACTGAGATATAAAAACTAAAAAGAGCTTACAATCCCTAAAAATTACAGACACTCTTTGGAATTATCTCTCCCTACAAATTGTGCATTGTGCTTTTCCATTTTAGATGTACACTTTTTTCTTAAATCAAAACTTTTACTTTTCGCTCTCCCTTCATCCCGAAAACAAACAAGGCAAAAAGCTTACAAAAAAACGAAAATTTTATAGTTGATGTACGGAAAAAATTTAAAACAATAACAGATATAAATAATGAAAATTTATTCGCCCAACACAAATGAACACAAAAGATTTGTTATCCAATTTTGGGAAATACCACTAGTTTAACCCTAATAGCTTGGAATTTTGCAAGAGAGAGATTTCATCCACACATGTTTTTAAAATGGATATGCATGTTTGAAACATGTTAATGATGCAAATGAGCTATGGATGCAAAGCTTTTAAAGAGAATAACAAACGCTCATTAAATTCTCAAGTGAACTTGCGGTGGGATATTTGCCCGAGTCAAACATGTCAATATTTTGCCCATTTGCAAAAAGCTGACATAATCATCATAGATGATTGTAATGTGATTTATCATGCGTAACGGGCTATATTTTTGTACGAAATGACTTATGGATTGCAATTCAACACTCTGTTAAAAAATCCTCCGCAACCCATTTTTCCCGACGATTGCAAAACCTGAGATATAAAAACGAAAAGGTGCTTACAATCCCTAAAAATTACAGACACTCTTTGGAATTATCTCTCTCTACACATGTGCATTGTGCGTTTCCGTTTCAGATGTACACATTTTTCTTAAATCAAAACTTCGAGTTTTTCGCTCTCCCTTCATCCCGTAAACAAAAAAGGCAAATAGATCACAGCAAACTGAAAATTTCATAGTTGATGTGCGGAAAAAGTTTAAAACAATAAAAAAAGTAAATGAAGAAAATTTATTCACACACCACAAATGAACACAATAGTTTTGTTATCCAAGTTTGGGAAATTCCACTAGTCCAAAACTAATATCTTGGAATTTTACATGAAGCAGATTTTTTCTACACATGTCTTAAAAATGGGTGTGCATGCCAGAAACATGTTAAAGATTCAAATGACCTATGGATCCAAAGCTTTTAAAGAGAATAACAAACGCTCATTAAATTCTCAAGTGAACTTGCGGTGGGATATTTGCCCGAGTCAAACATGTCAATATTTTGCCCATTTGCAAAAAGCTGACATAACTAATCATAGATGATTGTAATGTGATTTATCATGCGTAACGGGCTATATTTTTGTACGAAATGACTTATGGATTGCAATTCAACACTCGGTTAAAAAATCCTCCGCAACCCGTTTTTCCCGACGATTGCAAAACCTGAGATATAAAAACGAAAAGGTGCTTACAATCCCTAAAAATTACAGACACTGTTTGGAATTATCTCTCCCTACAATTGTGCATTGTGCTTTTCCATTTTAGATGTACACTTTTTTCTTAAATCAGAACTTTGAGTTTTCGCTCCCCCTTCATCCCGTAAACAAAAAAGGCAAAAAAGATCACAACAAAATAAAAATTTTTTAGTTGATGTGTGGAAAATATTTAAAATAACAACTAATGTAAATAAAAAATATCTATTCACACACCACAAGTGAGCACAAAAGTTTTGTTATCCAAGTTTGGGAAATTCCATTAGTCCAACCCTATTAAGCTTGGAATTTTACATGAAGGAGATTTTTTCTACACATGTTTTAAAAATGGATATGCATGCTTGAAACATGTTAAAGATTCAAATGACTTATGGATCCAAAGCTTTTAACGAGAATAACAAACGCTCATTAAATTCTCAAGTGAACGTGCGGTGGGATATTTACCCGAGTCTGACAAGTCATAATTTTGCCCATTTTCAAAAATGTGATCTAACAATCATTGATGATTGTAAAGTGATTTATCATGCGTAACGGGCTATATTTTTGTATGAAATGACTTATGGATTGCAATTCAACACTCAGTTAAAAATCCTCTGCCACCAGTTTTTCCCGACGATTGCAAAAACTGAGATATAAAAACTAAAAAGAGCTTACAATCCCTAAAAATTACAGACACTCTTTGGAATTATCTCTCCCTACAAATTGTGCATTGTGCTTTTCCATTTTAGATGTACACTTTTTTCTTAAATCAAAACTTTTACTTTTCGCTCTCCCTTCATCCCGAAAACAAACAAGGCAAAAAGCTTACAAAAAAACGAAAATTTTATAGTTGATGTACGGAAAAAATTTAAAACAATAACAGATATAAATAATGAAAATTTATTCGCCCAACACAAATGAACACAAAAGATTTGTTATCCAATTTTGGGAAATACCACTAGTTTAACCCTAATAGCTTGGAATTTTGCAAGAGAGAGATTTCATCCACACATGTTTTTAAAATGGATATGCATGTTTGAAACATGTTAATGATGCAAATGAGCTATGGATGCAAAGCTTTTAAAGAGAATAACAAACGCTCATTAAATTCTCAAGTGAACTTGCGGTGGGATATTTGCCCGAGTCAAACATGTCAATATTTTGCCCATTTGCAAAAAGCTGACATAATCATCATAGATGATTGTAATGTGATTTATCATGCGTAACGGGCTATATTTTTGTACGAAATGACTTATGGATTGCAATTCAACACTCTGTTAAAAAATCCTCCGCAACCCATTTTTCCCGACGATTGCAAAACCTGAGATATAAAAACGAAAAGGTGCTTACAATCCCTAAAAATTACAGACACTCTTTGGAATTATCTCTCTCTACACATGTGCATTGTGCGTTTCCGTTTCAGATGTACACATTTTTCTTAAATCAAAACTTCGAGTTTTTCGCTCTCCCTTCATCCCGTAAACAAAAAAGGCAAATAGATCACAGCAAACTGAAAATTTCATAGTTGATGTGCGGAAAAAGTTTAAAACAATAAAAAAAGTAAATGAAGAAAATTTATTCACACACCACAAATGAACACAATAGTTTTGTTATCCAAGTTTGGGAAATTCCACTAGTCCAAAACTAATATCTTGGAATTTTACATGAAGCAGATTTTTTCTACACATGTCTTAAAAATGGGTGTGCATGCCAGAAACATGTTAAAGATTCAAATGACCTATGGATCCAAAGCTTTTAAAGAGAATAACAAACGCTCATTAAATTCTCAAGTGAACTTGCGGTGGGATATTTGCCCGAGTCAAACATGTCAATATTTTGCCCATTTGCAAAAAGCTGACATAACTAATCATAGATGATTGTAATGTGATTTATCATGCGTAACGGGCTATATTTTTGTACGAAATGACTTATGGATTGCAATTCAACACTCGGTTAAAAAATCCTCCGCAACCCGTTTTTCCCGACGATTGCAAAACCTGAGATATAAAAACGAAAAGGTGCTTACAATCCCTAAAAATTACAGACACTGTTTGGAATTATCTCTCCCTACAATTGTGCATTGTGCTTTTCCATTTTAGATGTACACTTTTTTCTTAAATCAGAACTTTGAGTTTTCGCTCCCCCTTCATCCCGTAAACAAAAAAGGCAAAAAAGATCACAACAAAATAAAAATTTTTTAGTTGATGTGTGGAAAATATTTAAAATAACAACTAATGTAAATAAAAAATATCTATTCACACACCACAAGTGAGCACAAAAGTTTTGTTATCCAAGTTTGGGAAATTCCATTAGTCCAACCCTATTAAGCTTGGAATTTTACATGAAGGAGATTTTTTCTACACATGTTTTAAAAATGGATATGCATGCTTGAAACATGTTAAAGATTCAAATGACTTATGGATCCAAAGCTTTTAACGAGAATAACAAACGCTCATTAAATTCTCAAGTGAACGTGCGGTGGGATATTTACCCGAGTCTGACAAGTCATAATTTTGCCCATTTTCAAAAATGTGATCTAACAATCATTGATGATTGTAAAGTGATTTATCATGCGTAACGGGCTATATTTTTGTATGAAATGACTTATGGATTGCAATTCAACACTCAGTTAAAAATCCTCTGCCACCAGTTTTTCCCGACGATTGCAAAAACTGAGATATAAAAACTAAAAAGAGCTTACAATCCCTAAAAATTACAGACACTCTTTGGAATTATCTCTCCCTACAAATTGTGCATTGTGCTTTTCCATTTTAGATGTACACTTTTTTCTTAAATCAAAACTTTTACTTTTCGCTCTCCCTTCATCCCGAAAACAAACAAGGCAAAAAGCTTACAAAAAAACGAAAATTTTATAGTTGATGTACGGAAAAAATTTAAAACAATAACAGATATAAATAATGAAAATTTATTCGCCCAACACAAATGAACACAAAAGATTTGTTATCCAATTTTGGGAAATACCACTAGTTTAACCCTAATAGCTTGGAATTTTGCAAGAGAGAGATTTCATCCACACATGTTTTTAAAATGGATATGCATGTTTGAAACATGTTAATGATGCAAATGAGCTATGGATGCAAAGCTTTTAAAGAGAATAACAAACGCTCATTAAATTCTCAAGTGAACTTGCGGTGGGATATTTGCCCGAGTCAAACATGTCAATATTTTGCCCATTTGCAAAAAGCTGACATAATCATCATAGATGATTGTAATGTGATTTATCATGCGTAACGGGCTATATTTTTGTACGAAATGACTTATGGATTGCAATTCAACACTCTGTTAAAAAATCCTCCGCAACCCATTTTTCCCGACGATTGCAAAACCTGAGATATAAAAACGAAAAGGTGCTTACAATCCCTAAAAATTACAGACACTCTTTGGAATTATCTCTCTCTACACATGTGCATTGTGCGTTTCCGTTTCAGATGTACACATTTTTCTTAAATCAAAACTTCGAGTTTTTCGCTCTCCCTTCATCCCGTAAACAAAAAAGGCAAATAGATCACAGCAAACTGAAAATTTCATAGTTGATGTGCGGAAAAAGTTTAAAACAATAAAAAAAGTAAATGAAGAAAATTTATTCACACACCACAAATGAACACAATAGTTTTGTTATCCAAGTTTGGGAAATTCCACTAGTCCAAAACTAATATCTTGGAATTTTACATGAAGCAGATTTTTTCTACACATGTCTTAAAAATGGGTGTGCATGCCAGAAACATGTTAAAGATTCAAATGACCTATGGATCCAAAGCTTTTAAAGAGAATAACAAACGCTCATTAAATTCTCAAGTGAACTTGCGGTGGGATATTTGCCCGAGTCAAACATGTCAATATTTTGCCCATTTGCAAAAAGCTGACATAACTAATCATAGATGATTGTAATGTGATTTATCATGCGTAACGGGCTATATTTTTGTACGAAATGACTTATGGATTGCAATTCAACACTCGGTTAAAAAATCCTCCGCAACCCGTTTTTCCCGACGATTGCAAAACCTGAGATATAAAAACGAAAAGGTGCTTACAATCCCTAAAAATTACAGACACTGTTTGGAATTATCTCTCCCTACAATTGTGCATTGTGCTTTTCCATTTTAGATGTACACTTTTTTCTTAAATCAGAACTTTGAGTTTTCGCTCCCCCTTCATCCCGTAAACAAAAAAGGCAAAAAAGATCACAACAAAATAAAAATTTTTTAGTTGATGTGTGGAAAATATTTAAAATAACAACTAATGTAAATAAAAAATATCTATTCACACACCACAAGTGAGCACAAAAGTTTTGTTATCCAAGTTTGGGAAATTCCATTAGTCCAACCCTATTAAGCTTGGAATTTTACATGAAGGAGATTTTTTCTACACATGTTTTAAAAATGGATATGCATGCTTGAAACATGTTAAAGATTCAAATGACTTATGGATCCAAAGCTTTTAACGAGAATAACAAACGCTCATTAAATTCTCAAGTGAACGTGCGGTGGGATATTTACCCGAGTCTGACAAGTCATAATTTTGCCCATTTTCAAAAATGTGATCTAACAATCATTGATGATTGTAAAGTGATTTATCATGCGTAACGGGCTATATTTTTGTATGAAATGACTTATGGATTGCAATTCAACACTCAGTTAAAAATCCTCTGCCACCAGTTTTTCCCGACGATTGCAAAAACTGAGATATAAAAACTAAAAAGAGCTTACAATCCCTAAAAATTACAGACACTCTTTGGAATTATCTCTCCCTACAAATTGTGCATTGTGCTTTTCCATTTTAGATGTACACTTTTTTCTTAAATCAAAACTTTTACTTTTCGCTCTCCCTTCATCCCGAAAACAAACAAGGCAAAAAGCTTACAAAAAAACGAAAATTTTATAGTTGATGTACGGAAAAAATTTAAAACAATAACAGATATAAATAATGAAAATTTATTCGCCCAACACAAATGAACACAAAAGATTTGTTATCCAATTTTGGGAAATACCACTAGTTTAACCCTAATAGCTTGGAATTTTGCAAGAGAGAGATTTCATCCACACATGTTTTTAAAATGGATATGCATGTTTGAAACATGTTAATGATGCAAATGAGCTATGGATGCAAAGCTTTTAAAGAGAATAACAAACGCTCATTAAATTCTCAAGTGAACTTGCGGTGGGATATTTGCCCGAGTCAAACATGTCAATATTTTGCCCATTTGCAAAAAGCTGACATAATCATCATAGATGATTGTAATGTGATTTATCATGCGTAACGGGCTATATTTTTGTACGAAATGACTTATGGATTGCAATTCAACACTCTGTTAAAAAATCCTCCGCAACCCATTTTTCCCGACGATTGCAAAACCTGAGATATAAAAACGAAAAGGTGCTTACAATCCCTAAAAATTACAGACACTCTTTGGAATTATCTCTCTCTACACATGTGCATTGTGCGTTTCCGTTTCAGATGTACACATTTTTCTTAAATCAAAACTTCGAGTTTTTCGCTCTCCCTTCATCCCGTAAACAAAAAAGGCAAATAGATCACAGCAAACTGAAAATTTCATAGTTGATGTGCGGAAAAAGTTTAAAACAATAAAAAAAGTAAATGAAGAAAATTTATTCACACACCACAAATGAACACAATAGTTTTGTTATCCAAGTTTGGGAAATTCCACTAGTCCAAAACTAATATCTTGGAATTTTACATGAAGCAGATTTTTTCTACACATGTCTTAAAAATGGGTGTGCATGCCAGAAACATGTTAAAGATTCAAATGACCTATGGATCCAAAGCTTTTAAAGAGAATAACAAACGCTCATTAAATTCTCAAGTGAACTTGCGGTGGGATATTTGCCCGAGTCAAACATGTCAATATTTTGCCCATTTGCAAAAAGCTGACATAACTAATCATAGATGATTGTAATGTGATTTATCATGCGTAACGGGCTATATTTTTGTACGAAATGACTTATGGATTGCAATTCAACACTCGGTTAAAAAATCCTCCGCAACCCGTTTTTCCCGACGATTGCAAAACCTGAGATATAAAAACGAAAAGGTGCTTACAATCCCTAAAAATTACAGACACTGTTTGGAATTATCTCTCCCTACAATTGTGCATTGTGCTTTTCCATTTTAGATGTACACTTTTTTCTTAAATCAGAACTTTGAGTTTTCGCTCCCCCTTCATCCCGTAAACAAAAAAGGCAAAAAAGATCACAACAAAATAAAAATTTTTTAGTTGATGTGTGGAAAATATTTAAAATAACAACTAATGTAAATAAAAAATATCTATTCACACACCACAAGTGAGCACAAAAGTTTTGTTATCCAAGTTTGGGAAATTCCATTAGTCCAACCCTATTAAGCTTGGAATTTTACATGAAGGAGATTTTTTCTACACATGTTTTAAAAATGGATATGCATGCTTGAAACATGTTAAAGATTCAAATGACTTATGGATCCAAAGCTTTTAACGAGAATAACAAACGCTCATTAAATTCTCAAGTGAACGTGCGGTGGGATATTTACCCGAGTCTGACAAGTCATAATTTTGCCCATTTTCAAAAATGTGATCTAACAATCATTGATGATTGTAAAGTGATTTATCATGCGTAACGGGCTATATTTTTGTATGAAATGACTTATGGATTGCAATTCAACACTCAGTTAAAAATCCTCTGCCACCAGTTTTTCCCGACGATTGCAAAAACTGAGATATAAAAACTAAAAAGAGCTTACAATCCCTAAAAATTACAGACACTCTTTGGAATTATCTCTCCCTACAAATTGTGCATTGTGCTTTTCCATTTTAGATGTACACTTTTTTCTTAAATCAAAACTTTTACTTTTCGCTCTCCCTTCATCCCGAAAACAAACAAGGCAAAAAGCTTACAAAAAAACGAAAATTTTATAGTTGATGTACGGAAAAAATTTAAAACAATAACAGATATAAATAATGAAAATTTATTCGCCCAACACAAATGAACACAAAAGATTTGTTATCCAATTTTGGGAAATACCACTAGTTTAACCCTAATAGCTTGGAATTTTGCAAGAGAGAGATTTCATCCACACATGTTTTTAAAATGGATATGCATGTTTGAAACATGTTAATGATGCAAATGAGCTATGGATGCAAAGCTTTTAAAGAGAATAACAAACGCTCATTAAATTCTCAAGTGAACTTGCGGTGGGATATTTGCCCGAGTCAAACATGTCAATATTTTGCCCATTTGCAAAAAGCTGACATAATCATCATAGATGATTGTAATGTGATTTATCATGCGTAACGGGCTATATTTTTGTACGAAATGACTTATGGATTGCAATTCAACACTCTGTTAAAAAATCCTCCGCAACCCATTTTTCCCGACGATTGCAAAACCTGAGATATAAAAACGAAAAGGTGCTTACAATCCCTAAAAATTACAGACACTCTTT
>NW_027182171.1:15000-21100 GCF_029961685.1 Aristolochia californica | reverse complement strand
CTCCTATTTTGTAGCTGCTGCACAGCTCCTCATTTACGTGGGGGCCGTAAATGTCTTAATCATATTTGCCGTGATGTTCATGAAAGGTTCAGAATATTCCAATTATTTCTCTCTTTGGACCGTTGGGGATGGGGTTACTTTACTGGTTTGTACAAGTATTTTGTTTTCATTAATTACTACTATCTTAGATACGTCGTGGTACGGGATTATTTGGACTACAAGATCAAGCCAGATTATAGAACAGGACCTGATAAGTAACGTTCAACAAATTGGGATTCATTTATCAACGGATTTTTATCTTCCATTTGAACTTGTTTCTATAATTCTTTTAGTTGCTTTGATAGGTGCAATTGCTATGGCTCGTCAGTAAAAAAGAGTTAGGATTAGAAATAAAAAATCAAAGAAAAAAAAAAAAAATAAGGCCTCGGCCTTGTTCTGCCTTATTGCTTATTGTTAGTACATCTATTTTCCTTCAATTCTATTTTTGTTCATATGGAATGTCAAATAATAAAAGGTTTAGTTCTATCCATTGCCAATGCTTTCGTTTGTTACGCACTTGTTATATTCGAGTCAATCAAATCGGTTAAAAATTGTTGTTCATATTGAAATGAATCGAGATTGATGAGGAGTTAGTCAATGATGCTCGAACACGGACTTGTTTTGAGTGCCTATTTATTTTCTATCGGTATTTATGGATTGATCACAAGTCGAAACATGGTTAGAGCACTTATGTGCCTTGAGCTTATACTGAATGCGGTTAATCTAAATCTCGTAACATTTTCTGATTTATTTGATAGTCGTCAATTAAAAGGAGACATTTTATCGATCTTTGTTATAGCTATTGCCGCCGCTGAAGCAGCTATTGGACCGGCTATTGTTTCGTCGATCCATCGTAACAGAAAATCAACTCGTATCAATCAATCAAATTTGTTGAATAAATAATCGTAGTCGTAATGATATAGATATAAATAAACACAGATATCCTTCTATATATTCTATATATATATATATATATGGCATAGAATATGGATAAATAGATATAATTTATCTAATTCTAAAATTAGAATTAACATGTCTAACTAATTCATGTTTGCCGAAACGTAAGAAATCAAAGTATCCTGGCTCTTTCTCATGAACAGATCCAGCAATCTATTGATTCTAAAAAAACAAATTAAGGTAACCCACTGATTCGTCTGGTGTCTAGAATACATGATTTATTTACTACTTCTTTTTTTACCAGATCGAAAATCAAATTAATAATAATAATATTCAAAAATTTTATATATCCAATGTCACATTCAGTAAAGATTTATGATACCTGTATAGGATGTACTCAATGTGTACGAGCGTGTCCCACAGATGTATTGGAAATGATACCTTGGGACGGCTGTAAAGCTAAGCAAATAGCTTCTGCTCCAAGAACGGAGGACTGCGTAGGTTGTAAAAGATGTGAATCCGCTTGTCCAACGGATTTCTTGAGCGTCCGGGTTTATTTATGGCATGAGACAACTCGCAGTATGGGTCTAGCTTATTGATACGTTCTAGAAAACTCCACTTGAATACATTTGATTCCTCTTTACCGACAAAGACCCGTACTCGGGAAAATAGAATAGAATATATTATTCTGGGGGCGGGTCTTTCTGGTCAAAGTCTATCTTGTCTTTACCACGAGCTATTTTCCTTGGTTAACAATAATTGTTATTTTGCCGATATCCGCGGGTTTGTTAATTTTTTTTCTCCCTCATAGGGGGAATAAGGGGGTTAGATGGTATACTATGTGCATATGCTTTTTAGAGCTGCTTCTAACAACCTATGCATTCTGTTATCATTTCCAATTCGACGACCAATTAATCCAATTGGAGGAGGATTATAATGGATAAATATTTTTGATTTTCACTGGAGACTGGGAATTGATGGACTTTCCATAGGACCCATTTTACTAACGGGATTCATTACTACTTTAGCTACCTTAGCGGCTTGGCCAATTACTCGGGATTCTCGATTGTTCCATTTCCTTATGTTAGCAATGTACAGTGGTCAAATAGGATTATTTTCCTCTCGAGACCTTTTACTTTTTTTCGTCATGTGGGAGTTAGAATTAATTCCTGTTTACCTACTTCTATCCATGTGGGGGGGTAAGAAACGTTTGTACTCAGCTACAAAGTTCATTTTGTACACTGCAGGGGGTTCCATTTTTCTTTTAATAGGAGTTCTAGGTATGGGTTTATACGGGTCGAATGACCCAACATTAAATTTTGAAACATCAGCTAATCAATCATATCCCGCGGCATTGGAAATAATATTATATTTGGGCTTCCTTATTGCTTATGCTGTCAAATCACCGATTATACCCCTACATACATGGTTACCAGATACCCATGGGGAAGCACATTACAGTACATGTATGCTTCTAGCCGGAATCTTATTAAAAATGGGAGCATATGGATTGATTCGGATCAATATGGAATTATTACCCCATGCTCATTCTATATTTTCTCCATGGTTGATGATAGTAGGAGCAATTCAAATAATCTATGCAGCTTCAACTTCTCCTGGTCAAGGCAATTTTAAAAAGAGAATAGCCTATTCTTCCGTATCTCATATGGGTTTCATAATTATAGGAATTGGTTCCATAACCGATACGGGACTCAACGGAGCCATTTTACAAATAATCTCTCATGGATTTATTGGTGCTGCACTTTTTTTCTTGGCGGGAACGAGTTATGATCGAATACGTCTTGTTTATCTCGACGAAATGGGCGGAATTGCGATCCCAATGCCAAAAATATTTACCATGTTCAGTAGTTTTTCGATGGCTTCTCTTGCATTGCCGGGAATGAGTGGTTTTGCTTCGGAGTTATTAGTTTTTTTTGGAATAATTACTAGCTCTAAATATTTTATAATTCCCAAAATACTAATTACTTTTGTAATGGTTATTGGAATTATATTAACTCCTATTTATTCATTATCTATGTTACGCCAGATGTTCTATGGATACAAGCTTTTCAATGTTACAAACTCTTATTTTTTTGATTCTGGACCACGAGAATTATTTATTTCGACCTGTATCTTTTTACCTGTAATAGGTATTGGTCTTTATCCCGATTTCGTTCTCTCGTTATCAGTTGACAAGGTCGAAGCTATTCTATCTAAATTTTTTATAAATAATTAGATAGAATAAGACATAAAGTCAAAAACTCCTTTGATTTTTAAAATCATTTTATTTTCTATAACTATAAATGAAAAAATCAAAAGAAAAAGAGTGAAGTGGTTTTGAATTGTAATCAGAAACATCCGGAGTTTTTGAGAACCAATGTAATGGTTCTCAAAAACTCGAAAAACTTTCGCTATCTAAGGGGACCACTATGGACTCTTCAAGCTTTTTCTTCAATTAGATGTTAATGTGAATGAACCATAACTATGTAGTCCTACCCCTAATAGATTGACCCCGAAATAACATATCCAAATTATAAGAAATCCCGCAGAAGCCACAATTGCGGAATTCACACCTTGCAAACTTTGAGCCGTTCTAGTATGTAAATAAATTGCGAATATGGTCCAAGTAATAAATGCCCAAGTTTCCTTAGGGTCCCAATTCCAATAAGATCCCCATGCCTCATTAGCCCATACTGCTCCCGAAAGAATACCTATGGTTAAAAAAGTAAATCCTAGACTAATAACACGATAACTCCAATGATCCAACCGTCGAGTAAATTGAGACTTGTGATAATTTCTAAATGAAAGAAAGGAGGTGCTTTGTAAAACACTTCCTTTTCATTTAAGTATTGTATCTCATCAAAATAAAATGATCCAATTAGTAAATTTTTACTTTTATCAAGAATATCTATGTTTTTTCTAAGTGTAATGACTAAAAGAGCTACTGATAATAACGATCCGCATAAAAGAGCTGCGTAGCTCAATAACATCATACTCACGTGCATCATTAACCACTGGATTGTAGAGCAGGCACTAATATTGCGGATTGCTGCATTTCAGTTAAAAGTCCCGAAGTGGCAAAGCCTTGAGTCAAAATAGTACCTGGAGCTGTTATTGCGCTTAAATCATTTTTATGGTTCCGTATTTTCGAAACCATATGAAAAATGGAGAAACTCCACGAAAGGAACATTAATGATCCATATAAATCATTTAATGGGAAATGTCTCGAATAAATCCAACGAGTAACTAATAATCCTGTTATACAGAAAAAAGTAACTATCATACCTTTTTCTGACGAATCACATAGTCCTACGATTTCATGAACTAGTAATTTCATTAAATGAATCGTAATGACAATTGAAATGATCGAAAAAGAGATGTGAGTTAATATATGTTCTAAAGTATCAAATATCATAAAAAACGATTAAAAAAAAAAAGAAAAGGGGGTTTTCAATTATAGAAATCCGGAATTGAATTCAGTATAGGATCTATTGTGCCCTTTTAGAGAATGCCGCCACTCGGATTCGAACCGAGATGCTCTGGCACTGCTTCCTAAGAGCAGCGTGTCTACCAATTTCACCATGGCGGCTTGATCGAAATAATAATAGCCCAGATTAGATTCATTCGTCGATGCAATCAATGTTATTTATTTTCCGAAATATTAGAAAGGAATGGTTGAATAAAAAAAAATTGTTCAAATAAATATTTGAACGTTCAATAATACTTAGCTTAGTATCATGATATGTTATCAGTTTTAACAATGGGATTTCATGTAGTATAAGTTTTCCCGGAACAGTTGGATTTAGATGATTATGTCCTTAGTCTACATATATAACTAAGAATTTCCTTTTCCAATCTATTTCTGTATAATTCATTTTCCATTTATCTGATTTAATGCATGCGAAAAAAAAAAACAAGTGAAGTGATGGGGAAAATGACAATCCCCATCTCGTGAATTATAAAAACATAAAAAGTGAAATCCTTATCTTGTATGTAACTGCTTTTGTTTGAAGTTTGAAAAAAAAAAAGAGTCCCTTTTTTAGACTCCCGTTAGACAGAAAAATGGAATTCGTTTTCTACATGCGAAAATAAAATATCGGGTTCTATCTCATATGGATGAGTTCAAAACATTAGTTAATGTAAATTATTAATTTTCTATTGTATATTGTAAATCATCCAATTCATCGAGTGATATTGATTTAGAGTATTGTATTCCAAGGCCTTATTATTGTCGCACAAAAAAACTTTTTGAATGCCCAGTAGAATAGATTTAGCTAGGGATAAAGCCTTTTCCCTGGCCCAATAACCTCTTTTTTTCCAAATATTTCTACGAATACGCTTCTTTGACATAGAAGTACGTTTCTTTGGAACTGCCATCTTAAAATAAAAAAGTTACTCATTTAGATAGTTGGATGTGAAAGACATGTATTGCTCAAAAAGGATCGTTCTTTCTATCTTTCTATTCATTATCCATATTTATTCTATAGCGAATACCCTCTTGATTTGATTACATAAAAAATATGGATACATGTACATCGATATAGTATCACTCGGGATAAAAATAAAATAAAAAATAAAAGTTTAAGATAAGAGCAGAACCCTTACCTATACTTACCTATATCTAATTTAAGAAAACAATAATGTAACATTTTCTATTATCTATTAATTAATAAATTTAATCAATCTCGAAAGTAGAGTATCCATAATTATTAATTATTAATATTAAATAAAGACTAATAAAATTAATTGATAAAGAAAAAGAATATTAATTGGAGTAATCCTTTATTTAAGTTTTATGCAAAATAACGAGTATTATAGGATTTCTAATAAACATAAGTTTTTTTTATTGGAATAAAAGCTAATCAATCAGTTCCACAATGAATTAGTTAGTAACTAGTCCTAAACTAACTAAAATAACTCGATCTTTATTAGATCGAGTTATTGGCAAATGCTATATTCCAGAATCAAGAATCAAGTCTTTTTTTTGATAGAATTTTGTCTTACTATATGGATATAAATCGCCGTAGTATTAGAATGATTGAAAATCTCATACTCTGTTCTATATGTTATGTTAATAAATATCTTATTAATTACTAAGCATTAATAGTAAAATTAAAATAGTAATTTAATTTGGTTATTTGAGGAAATGCAACTTCTCAATTCG
>NW_027182170.1:0-176625 GCF_029961685.1 Aristolochia californica | reverse complement strand
AGTCTTTGTGATTTTTAAGGATAGGCAAAGAAGTGGGTTGTTGAGCTCTTGTAAATATCCAACCACTTGAGAATTCAACTTTTCTACCCCCCCCAATTTTTGGCCACTTGCATCCTCAACATGCTTGTGGCATGCACACCCACCACACCTAAAGCATGTTGGGATCAGTTACAAGTCCCTTTCCCATAAAATTCCACCGAGCTATTATAGGGGGTTGTACTAGTGGAATTCCCAACATGGATTTTGGGGTTCATTTTTAGTGCGTAATATAATTTTCTATTTATTATTATAGTTTTCAAATTTTTTTGCACACATGAACTCTAAAATTTTCATTTTGTTGTGATCTTATATGTTTTTTGTTTACGAGGAAAAATGGGAGTCACAAGTTTGTTCCTGAAAAAAAAAAAAAATTTGAACATCCAAAATGGGATGCACAAATGCTGAGAGAGATAATTCCAAAGACTATCTGTGATTTTTAAGGATAGGCAAAAAAGTGGGTTGTTTGGCTCTGGTTAATATCCAACCACTTGAGAATTCAACTATTTCCACCCCCCCTTATTTTTGGCCACTTGCATCCTCAACATGCTTGTGGCATGCACCACCCACCACACTTAAAGCATGTGGGGATCAGTTACAAGTCCCTTTCCTATAAAATTCAACCAAGCTATTATTAGGGGGTTGTAAAGGTGGAATTTCCCAAACATGGATTTTGGGGTTCATTTTTAGTGCGTGAAATAATTTTCTATTCACTATTATAGTTTTGAAATTTTTCTGCACAGATGAACTCTATAATTTCATTTTGTTGCGATCTTATATCTTTTTTGTTTACGAGGAAAAATGGGACTCACTAGTTTGGACCTGAACAAAAAAAATTTTTTGAACATCCAAAATGGGATGCACAAATGCTGGGAGAGATAATTCCAAAGAGTATTTGTGATTCTTAAGGATAGGCAAAAAAGTGGGTTGTTTGGTTCTGGTAAATATCCAACCACTTGAGAATTCAACTTTTTCGACCCCCCCATATTTTTTGCCACTTGCTTCCTCAACATGCTTGTGGCATGCACACCCACTACACTTAAAGCATGTTGGGATCAGTTAGAAGTCCCTTTCCTATAAAATTCCACCAAGCTATTATTAGGGGGTTGTACTAGTGGAATTTCCCAAACATGGATTTTGGGGTTCATTTTTAGTGCGTGAAATAATTTTCTATTCATTATTATAGTTTTCAAATTTTTTTGCACACATGAACTCTAAAATTTTCATTTTGTTGCGCTCTTATATCTTTTTTGTTTACGAGGAAATATGTGAGTCACAAGTTTGGACCTGAAAAAAACAAAAATTTTGAAAATCCAAAAATGGGGATGCACAAATGCATGGAGAGATAATTCCAAAGAGTCTTTGTGATTTTTAAGGATAGGCAAAGAAGTGGGTTGTTGAGCTCTTGTAAATATCCAACCACTTGAGAATTCAACTTTTTCTACCCCCCCCAATTTTTGGCCACTTGCATCCTCAACATGCTTGTGGCATGCACACCCACCACACCTAAAGCATGTTGGGATCAGTTACAAGTCCCTTTCCCATAAAATTCCACCGAGCTATTATTAGGGGGTTGTACTAGTGGAATTTCCCAAACATGGATTTTGGGGTTCATTTTTAGTGCGTGATATAATTTTCTATTTATTATTATAGTTTTCAAATTTTTTTGCACACATGAACTCTAAAATTTTCATTTTGTTGTGATCTTATATGTTTTTTGTTTACGAGGAAAAATGGGAGTCACAAGTTTGTTCCTGAAAAAAAAAAAAATTTGAACATCCAAAATGGGATGCACAAATGCTGAGAGAGATAATTCCAAAGACTATCTGTGATTTTTAAGGATAGGCAAAAAAGTGGGTTGTTTGGCTCTGGTTAATATCCAACCACTTGAGAATTCAACTATTTCCACCCCCCCTTAATTTTTGGCCACTTGCATCCTCAACATGCTTGTGGCATGCACACCCACCACACTTAAAGCATGTTGGGATCAGTTACAAGTCCCTTTCCTATAAAATTCAACCAAGCTATTATTAGGGGGTTGTAAAGGTGGAATTTCCCAAACATGGATTTTGGGGTTCATTTTTAGTGCGTGAAATAATTTTCTATTCACTATTATAGTTTTGAAATTTTTCTGCACAGATGAACTCTATAATTTTCATTTTGTTGCGATCTTATATCTTTTTTGTTTACGAGGAAAAATGGGACTCACTAGTTTGGACCTGAACAAAAAAAATTTTTTGAACATCCAAAATGGGGATGCACAAATGCTGGGAGAGATAATTCCAAAGAGTATTTGTGATTCTTAAGGATAGGCAAAAAAGTGGGTTGTTTGGTTCTGGTAAATATCCAACCACTTGAGAATTCAACTTTTTCGACCCCCCCATATTTTTTGCCACTTGCTTCCTCAACATGCTTGTGGCATGCACACCCACTACACTTAAAGCATGTTGGGATCAGTTAGAAGTCCCTTTCCTATAAAATTCCACCAAGCTATTATTAGGGGGTTGTACTAGTGGAATTTCCCAAACATGGATTTTGGGGTTCATTTTTAGTGCGTGAAATAATTTTCTATTCATTATTATAGTTTTCAAATTTTTTTGCACACATGAACTCTAAAATTTTCATTTTGTTGCGCTCTTATATCTTTTTTGTTTACGAGGAAATATGTGAGTCACAAGTTTGGACCTGAAAAAAACAAAAATTTTGAAAATCCAAAAATGGGGATGCACAAATGCATGGAGAGATAATTCCAAAGAGTCTTTGTGATTTTTAAGGATAGGCAAAGAAGTGGGTTGTTGAGCTCTTGTAAATATCCAACCACTTGAGAATTCAACTTTTTCTACCCCCCCCAATTTTTGGCCACTTGCATCCTCAACATGCTTGTGGCATGCACACCCACCACACCTAAAGCATGTTGGGATCAGTTACAAGTCCCTTTCCCATAAAATTCCACCGAGCTATTATTAGGGGGTTGTACTAGTGGAATTTCCCAAACATGGATTTTGGGGTTCATTTTTAGTGCGTGATATAATTTTCTATTTATTATTATAGTTTTCAAATTTTTTTGCACACATGAACTCTAAAATTTTCATTTTGTTGTGATCTTATATGTTTTTTGTTTACGAGGAAAAATGGGAGTCACAAGTTTGTTCCTGAAAAAAAAAAAAATTTGAACATCCAAAATGGGATGCACAAATGCTGAGAGAGATAATTCCAAAGACTATCTGTGATTTTTAAGGATAGGCAAAAAAGTGGGTTGTTTGGCTCTGGTTAATATCCAACCACTTGAGAATTCAACTATTTCCACCCCCCCTTAATTTTTGGCCACTTGCATCCTCAACATGCTTGTGGCATGCACACCCACCACACTTAAAGCATGTTGGGATCAGTTACAAGTCCCTTTCCTATAAAATTCAACCAAGCTATTATTAGGGGGTTGTAAAGGTGGAATTTCCCAAACATGGATTTTGGGGTTCATTTTTAGTGCGTGAAATAATTTTCTATTCACTATTATAGTTTTGAAATTTTTCTGCACAGATGAACTCTATAATTTTCATTTTGTTGCGATCTTATATCTTTTTTGTTTACGAGGAAAAATGGGACTCACTAGTTTGGACCTGAACAAAAAAAATTTTTTGAACATCCAAAATGGGGATGCACAAATGCTGGGAGAGATAATTCCAAAGAGTATTTGTGATTCTTAAGGATAGGCAAAAAAGTGGGTTGTTTGGTTCTGGTAAATATCCAACCACTTGAGAATTCAACTTTTTCGACCCCCCCATATTTTTTGCCACTTGCTTCCTCAACATGCTTGTGGCATGCACACCCACTACACTTAAAGCATGTTGGGATCAGTTAGAAGTCCCTTTCCTATAAAATTCCACCAAGCTATTATTAGGGGGTTGTACTAGTGGAATTTCCCAAACATGGATTTTGGGGTTCATTTTTAGTGCGTGAAATAATTTTCTATTCATTATTATAGTTTTCAAATTTTTTTGCACACATGAACTCTAAAATTTTCATTTTGTTGCGCTCTTATATCTTTTTTGTTTACGAGGAAATATGTGAGTCACAAGTTTGGACCTGAAAAAAACAAAAATTTTGAAAATCCAAAAATGGGGATGCACAAATGCATGGAGAGATAATTCCAAAGAGTCTTTGTGATTTTTAAGGATAGGCAAAGAAGTGGGTTGTTGAGCTCTTGTAAATATCCAACCACTTGAGAATTCAACTTTTTCTACCCCCCCCAATTTTTGGCCACTTGCATCCTCAACATGCTTGTGGCATGCACACCCACCACACCTAAAGCATGTTGGGATCAGTTACAAGTCCCTTTCCTATAAAATTCCACCGAGCTATTATTAGGGGGTTGTACTAGTGGAATTTCCCAAACATGGATTTTGGGGTTCATTTTTAGTGCGTGATATAATTTTCTATTTATTATTATAGTTTTCAAATTTTTTTGCACACATGAACTCTAAAATTTTCATTTTGTTGTGATCTTATATGTTTTTTGTTTACGAGGAAAAATGGGAGTCACAAGTTTGTTCCTGAAAAAAAAAAAAATTTGAACATCCAAAATGGGATGCACAAATGCTGAGAGAGATAATTCCAAAGACTATCTGTGATTTTTAAGGATAGGCAAAAAAGTGGGTTGTTTGGCTCTGGTTAATATCCAACCACTTGAGAATTCAACTATTTCCACCCCCCCTTAATTTTTGGCCACTTGCATCCTCAACATGCTTGTGGCATGCACACCCACCACACTTAAAGCATGTTGGGATCAGTTACAAGTCCCTTTCCTATAAAATTCAACCAAGCTATTATTAGGGGGTTGTAAAGGTGGAATTTCCCAAACATGGATTTTGGGGTTCATTTTTAGTGCGTGAAATAATTTTCTATTCACTATTATAGTTTTGAAATTTTTCTGCACAGATGAACTCTATAATTTTCATTTTGTTGCGATCTTATATCTTTTTTGTTTACGAGGAAAAATGGGACTCACTAGTTTGGACCTGAACAAAAAAAATTTTTTGAACATCCAAAATGGGGATGCACAAATGCTGGGAGAGATAATTCCAAAGAGTATTTGTGATTCTTAAGGATAGGCAAAAAAGTGGGTTGTTTGGTTCTGGTAAATATCCAACCACTTGAGAATTCAACTTTTTCGACCCCCCCATATTTTTTGCCACTTGCTTCCTCAACATGCTTGTGGCATGCACACCCACTACACTTAAAGCATGTTGGGATCAGTTAGAAGTCCCTTTCCTATAAAATTCCACCAAGCTATTATTAGGGGGTTGTACTAGTGGAATTTCCCAAACATGGATTTTGGGGTTCATTTTTAGTGCGTGAAATAATTTTCTATTCATTATTATAGTTTTCAAATTTTTTTGCACACATGAACTCTAAAATTTCCATTTTGTTGCGCTCTTATATCTTTTTTGTTTACGAGGAAATATGTGAGTCACAAGTTTGGACCTGAAAAAAACAAAAATTTTGAAAATCCAAAAATGGGGATGCACAAATGCATGGAGAGATAATTCCAAAGAGTCTTTGTGATTTTTAAGGGTAGGCAAAGAAGTGGGTTGTTGAGCTCTTGTAAATATCCAACCACTTGAGAATTCAACTTTTTCTACCCCCCCCCCCAATTTTTGGCCACTTGCATCCTCAACATGCTTGTGGCATGCACACCCACCACACCTAAAGCATGTTGGGATCAGTTACAAGTCCCTTTCCTATAAAATTCCACCGAGCTATTATTAGGGGGTTGTACTAGTGGAATTTCCCAAACATGGATTTTGGGGTTCATTTTTAGTGCGTGATATAATTTTCTATTTATTATTATAGTTTTCAAATTTTTTTGCACACATGAACTCTAAAATTTTCATTTTGTTGTGATCTTATATGTTTTTTGTTTACGAGGAAAAATGGGAGTCACAAGTTTGTTCCTGAAAAAAAAAAAATTTGAACATCCAAAATGGGATGCACAAATGCTGAGAGAGATAATTCCAAAGACTATCTGTGATTTTTAAGGATAGGCAAAAAAGTGGGTTGTTTGGCTCTGGTTAATATCCAACCACTTGAGAATTCAACTATTTCCACCCCCCCTTAATTTTTGGCCACTTGCATCCTCAACATGCTTGTGGCATGCACACCCACCACACTTAAAGCATGTTGGGATCAGTTACAAGTCCCTTTCCTATAAAATTCAACCAAGCTATTATTAGGGGGTTGTAAAGGTGGAATTTCCCAAACATGGATTTTGGGGTTCATTTTTAGTGCGTGAAATAATTTTCTATTCACTATTATAGTTTTGAAATTTTTCTGCACAGATGAACTCTATAATTTTCATTTTGTTGCGATCTTATATCTTTTTTGTTTACGAGGAAAAATGGGACTCACTAGTTTGGACCTGAACAAAAAAAATTTTTTGAACATCCAAAATGGGGATGCACAAATGCTGGGAGAGATAATTCCAAAGAGTATTTGTGATTCTTAAGGATAGGCAAAAAAGTGGGTTGTTTGGTTCTGGTAAATATCCAACCACTTGAGAATTCAACTTTTTCGACCCCCCCATATTTTTTGCCACTTGCTTCCTCAACATGCTTGTGGCATGCACACCCACTACACTTAAAGCATGTTGGGATCAGTTAGAAGTCCCTTTCCTATAAAATTCCACCAAGCTATTATTAGGGGGTTGTACTAGTGGAATTTCCCAAACATGGATTTTGGGGTTCATTTTTAGTGCGTGAAATAATTTTCTATTCATTATTATAGTTTTCAAATTTTTTTGCACACATGAACTCTAAAATTTTCATTTTGTTGCGCTCTTATATCTTTTTTGTTTACGAGGAAATATGTGAGTCACAAGTTTGGACCTGAAAAAAACAAAAATTTTGAAAATCCAAAAATGGGGATGCACAAATGCATGGAGAGATAATTCCAAAGAGTCTTTGTGATTTTTAAGGATAGGCAAAGAAGTGGGTTGTTGAGCTCTTGTAAATATCCAACCACTTGAGAATTCAACTTTTTCTACCCCCCCCCCAATTTTTGGCCACTTGCATCCTCAACATGCTTGTGGCATGCACACCCACCACACCTAAAGCATGTTGGGATCAGTTACAAGTCCCTTTCCTATAAAATTCCACCGAGCTATTATTAGGGGGTTGTACTAGTGGAATTTCCCAAACATGGATTTTGGGGTTCATTTTTAGTGCGTGATATAATTTTCTATTTATTATTATAGTTTTCAAATTTTTTTGCACACATGAACTCTAAAATTTTCATTTTGTTGTGATCTTATATGTTTTTTGTTTACGAGGAAAAATGGGAGTCACAAGTTTGTTCCTGAAAAAAAAAAAATTTGAACATCCAAAATGGGATGCACAAATGCTGAGAGAGATAATTCCAAAGACTATCTGTGATTTTTAAGGATAGGCAAAAAAGTGGGTTGTTTGGCTCTGGTTAATATCCAACCACTTGAGAATTCAACTATTTCCACCCCCCCTTAATTTTTGGCCACTTGCATCCTCAACATGCTTGTGGCATGCACACCCACCACACTTAAAGCATGTTGGGATCAGTTACAAGTCCCTTTCCTATAAAATTCAACCAAGCTATTATTAGGGGGTTGTAAAGGTGGAATTTCCCAAACATGGATTTTGGGGTTCATTTTTAGTGCGTGAAATAATTTTCTATTCACTATTATAGTTTTGAAATTTTTCTGCACAGATGAACTCTATAATTTTCATTTTGTTGCGATCTTATATCTTTTTTGTTTACGAGGAAAAATGGGACTCACTAGTTTGGACCTGAACAAAAAAAATTTTTTGAACATCCAAAATGGGGATGCACAAATGCTGGGAGAGATAATTCCAAAGAGTATTTGTGATTCTTAAGGATAGGCAAAAAAGTGGGTTGTTTGGTTCTGGTAAATATCCAACCACTTGAGAATTCAACTTTTTCGACCCCCCCATATTTTTTGCCACTTGCTTCCTCAACATGCTTGTGGCATGCACACCCACTACACTTAAAGCATGTTGGGATCAGTTAGAAGTCCCTTTCCTATAAAATTCCACCAAGCTATTATTAGGGGGTTGTACTAGTGGAATTTCCCAAACATGGATTTTGGGGTTCATTTTTAGTGCGTGAAATAATTTTCTATTCATTATTATAGTTTTCAAATTTTTTTGCACACATGAACTCTAAAATTTTCATTTTGTTGCGCTCTTATATCTTTTTTGTTTACGAGGAAATATGTGAGTCACAAGTTTGGACCTGAAAAAAACAAAAATTTTGAAAATCCAAAAATGGGGATGCACAAATGCATGGAGAGATAATTCCAAAGAGTCTTTGTGATTTTTAAGGATAGGCAAAGAAGTGGGTTGTTGAGCTCTTGTAAATATCCAACCACTTGAGAATTCAACTTTTTCTACCCCCCCCAATTTTTGGCCACTTGCATCCTCAACATGCTTGTGGCATGCACACCCACCACACCTAAAGCATGTTGGGATCAGTTACAAGTCCCTTTCCTATAAAATTCCACCGAGCTATTATTAGGGGGTTGTACTAGTGGAATTTCCCAAACATGGATTTTGGGGTTCATTTTTAGTGCGTGATATAATTTTCTATTTATTATTATAGTTTTCAAATTTTTTTGCACACATGAACTCTAAAATTTTCATTTTGTTGTGATCTTATATGTTTTTTGTTTACGAGGAAAAATGGGAGTCACAAGTTTGTTCCTGAAAAAAAAAAAAATTTGAACATCCAAAATGGGATGCACAAATGCTGAGAGAGATAATTCCAAAGACTATCTGTGATTTTTAAGGATAGGCAAAAAAGTGGGTTGTTTGGCTCTGGTTAATATCCAACCACTTGAGAATTCAACTATTTCCACCCCCCCTTAATTTTTGGCCACTTGCATCCTCAACATGCTTGTGGCATGCACACCCACCACACTTAAAGCATGTTGGGATCAGTTACAAGTCCCTTTCCTATAAAATTCAACCAAGCTATTATTAGGGGGTTGTAAAGGTGGAATTTCCCAAACATGGATTTTGGGGTTCATTTTTAGTGCGTGAAATAATTTTCTATTCACTATTATAGTTTTGAAATTTTTCTGCACAGATGAACTCTATAATTTTCATTTTGTTGCGATCTTATATCTTTTTTGTTTACGAGGAAAAATGGGACTCACTAGTTTGGACCTGAACAAAAAAAATTTTTTGAACATCCAAAATGGGGATGCACAAATGCTGGGAGAGATAATTCCAAAGAGTATTTGTGATTCTTAAGGATAGGCAAAAAAGTGGGTTGTTTGGTTCTGGTAAATATCCAACCACTTGAGAATTCAACTTTTTCGACCCCCCCATATTTTTTGCCACTTGCTTCCTCAACATGCTTGTGGCATGCACACCCACTACACTTAAAGCATGTTGGGATCAGTTAGAAGTCCCTTTCCTATAAAATTCCACCAAGCTATTATTAGGGGGTTGTACTAGTGGAATTTCCCAAACATGGATTTTGGGGTTCATTTTTAGTGCGTGAAATAATTTTCTATTCATTATTATAGTTTTCAAATTTTTTTGCACACATGAACTCTAAAATTTTCATTTTGTTGCGCTCTTATATCTTTTTTGTTTACGAGGAAATATGTGAGTCACAAGTTTGGACCTGAAAAAAACAAAAATTTTGAAAATCCAAAAATGGGGATGCACAAATGCATGGAGAGATAATTCCAAAGAGTCTTTGTGATTTTTAAGGATAGGCAAAGAAGTGGGTTGTTGAGCTCTTGTAAATATCCAACCACTTGAGAATTCAACTTTTTCTACCCCCCCCCCCCCCCCCCCCCCCAATTTTTGGCCACTTGCATCCTCAACATGCTTGTGGCATGCACACCCACCACACCTAAAGCATGTTGGGATCAGTTACAAGTCCCTTTCCCATAAAATTCCACCGAGCTATTATTAGGGGGTTGTACTAGTGGAATTTCCCAAACATGGATTTTGGGGTTCATTTTTAGTGCGTGATATAATTTTCTATTTATTATTATAGTTTTCAAATTTTTTTGCACACATGAACTCTAAAATTTTCATTTTGTTGTGATCTTATATGTTTTTTGTTTACGAGGAAAAATGGGAGTCACAAGTTTGTTCCTGAAAAAAAAAAAAATTTGAACATCCAAAATGGGATGCACAAATGCTGAGAGAGATAATTCCAAAGACTATCTGTGATTTTTAAGGATAGGCAAAAAAGTGGGTTGTTTGGCTCTGGTTAATATCCAACCACTTGAGAATTCAACTATTTCCACCCCCCCTTAATTTTTGGCCACTTGCATCCTCAACATGCTTGTGGCATGCACACCCACCACACTTAAAGCATGTTGGGATCAGTTACAAGTCCCTTTCCTATAAAATTCAACCAAGCTATTATTAGGGGGTTGTAAAGGTGGAATTTCCCAAACATGGATTTTGGGGTTCATTTTTAGTGCGTGAAATAATTTTCTATTCACTATTATAGTTTTGAAATTTTTCTGCACAGATGAACTCTATAATTTTCATTTTGTTGCGATCTTATATCTTTTTTGTTTACGAGGAAAAATGGGACTCACTAGTTTGGACCTGAACAAAAAAAATTTTTTGAACATCCAAAATGGGGATGCACAAATGCTGGGAGAGATAATTCCAAAGAGTATTTGTGATTCTTAAGGATAGGCAAAAAAGTGGGTTGTTTGGTTCTGGTAAATATCCAACCACTTGAGAATTCAACTTTTTCGACCCCCCCATATTTTTTGCCACTTGCTTCCTCAACATGCTTGTGGCATGCACACCCACTACACTTAAAGCATGTTGGGATCAGTTAGAAGTCCCTTTCCTATAAAATTCCACCAAGCTATTATTAGGGGGTTGTACTAGTGGAATTTCCCAAACATGGATTTTGGGGTTCATTTTTAGTGCGTGAAATAATTTTCTATTCATTATTATAGTTTTCAAATTTTTTTGCACACATGAACTCTAAAATTTTCATTTTGTTGCGCTCTTATATCTTTTTTGTTTACGAGGAAATATGTGAGTCACAAGTTTGGACCTGAAAAAAACAAAAATTTTGAAAATCCAAAAATGGGGATGCACAAATGCATGGAGAGATAATTCCAAAGAGTCTTTGTGATTTTTAAGGATAGCCAAAGAAGTGGGTTGTTGAGCTCTTGTAAATATCCAACCACTTGAGAATTCAACTTTTTCTACCCCCCCCCCCCCCCCTCCCCCCAATTTTTGGCCACTTGCATCCTCAACATGCTTGTGGCATGCACACCCACCACACCTAAAGCATGTTGGGATCAGTTACAAGTCCCTTTCCCATAAAATTCCACCGAGCTATTATTAGGGGGTTGTACTAGTGGAATTTCCCAAACATGGATTTTGGGGTTCATTTTTAGTGCGTGATATAATTTTCTATTTATTATTATAGTTTTCAAATTTTTTTGCACACATGAACTCTAAAATTTTCATTTTGTTGTGATCTTATATGTTTTTTGTTTACGAGGAAAAATGGGAGTCACAAGTTTGTTCCTGAAAAAAAAAAAAATTTGAACATCCAAAATGGGATGCACAAATGCTGAGAGAGATAATTCCAAAGACTATCTGTGATTTTTAAGGATAGGCAAAAAAGTGGGTTGTTTGGCTCTGGTTAATATCCAACCACTTGAGAATTCAACTATTTCCACCCCCCCTTAATTTTTGGCCACTTGCATCCTCAACATGCTTGTGGCATGCACACCCACCACACTTAAAGCATGTTGGGATCAGTTACAAGTCCCTTTCCTATAAAATTCAACCAAGCTATTATTAGGGGGTTGTAAAGGTGGAATTTCCCAAACATGGATTTTGGGGTTCATTTTTAGTGCGTGAAATAATTTTCTATTCACTATTATAGTTTTGAAATTTTTCTGCACAGATGAACTCTATAATTTTCATTTTGTTGCGATCTTATATCTTTTTTGTTTACGAGGAAAAATGGGACTCACTAGTTTGGACCTGAACAAAAAAAATTTTTTGAACATCCAAAATGGGGATGCACAAATGCTGGGAGAGATAATTCCAAAGAGTATTTGTGATTCTTAAGGATAGGCAAAAAAGTGGGTTGTTTGGTTCTGGTAAATATCCAACCACTTGAGAATTCAACTTTTTCGACCCCCCCATATTTTTTGCCACTTGCTTCCTCAACATGCTTGTGGCATGCACACCCACTACACTTAAAGCATGTTGGGATCAGTTAGAAGTCCCTTTCCTATAAAATTCCACCAAGCTATTATTAGGGGGTTGTACTAGTGGAATTTCCCAAACATGGATTTTGGGGTTCATTTTTAGTGCGTGAAATAATTTTCTATTCATTATTATAGTTTTCAAATTTTTTTGCACACATGAACTCTAAAATTTTCATTTTGTTGCGCTCTTATATCTTTTTTGTTTACGAGGAAATATGTGAGTCACAAGTTTGGACCTGAAAAAAACAAAAATTTTGAAAATCCAAAAATGGGGATGCACAAATGCATGGAGAGATAATTCCAAAGAGTCTTTGTGATTTTTAAGGATAGGCAAAGAAGTGGGTTGTTGAGCTCTTGTAAATATCCAACCACTTGAGAATTCAACTTTTTCTACCCCCCCCCCCCCCCCCCCCCCCCCCAATTTTTGGCCACTTGCATCCTCAACATGCTTGTGGCATGCACACCCACCACACCTAAAGCATGTTGGGATCAGTTACAAGTCCCTTTCCCATAAAATTCCACCGAGCTATTATTAGGGGGTTGTACTAGTGGAATTTCCCAAACATGGATTTTGGGGTTCATTTTTAGTGCGTGATATAATTTTCTATTTATTATTATAGTTTTCAAATTTTTTTGCACACATGAACTCTAAAATTTTCATTTTGTTGTGATCTTATATGTTTTTTGTTTACGAGGAAAAATGGGAGTCACAAGTTTGTTCCTGAAAAAAAAAAAAATTTGAACATCCAAAATGGGATGCACAAATGCTGAGAGAGATAATTCCAAAGACTATCTGTGATTTTTAAGGATAGGCAAAAAAGTGGGTTGTTTGGCTCTGGTTAATATCCAACCACTTGAGAATTCAACTATTTCCACCCCCCCTTAATTTTTGGCCACTTGCATCCTCAACATGCTTGTGGCATGCACACCCACCACACTTAAAGCATGTTGGGATCAGTTACAAGTCCCTTTCCTATAAAATTCAACCAAGCTATTATTAGGGGGTTGTAAAGGTGGAATTTCCCAAACATGGATTTTGGGGTTCATTTTTAGTGCGTGAAATAATTTTCTATTCACTATTATAGTTTTGAAATTTTTCTGCACAGATGAACTCTATAATTTTCATTTTGTTGCGATCTTATATCTTTTTTGTTTACGAGGAAAAATGGGACTCACTAGTTTGGACCTGAACAAAAAAAATTTTTTGAACATCCAAAATGGGGATGCACAAATGCTGGGAGAGATAATTCCAAAGAGTATTTGTGATTCTTAAGGATAGGCAAAAAAGTGGGTTGTTTGGTTCTGGTAAATATCCAACCACTTGAGAATTCAACTTTTTCGACCCCCCCATATTTTTTGCCACTTGCTTCCTCAACATGCTTGTGGCATGCACACCCACTACACTTAAAGCATGTTGGGATCAGTTAGAAGTCCCTTTCCTATAAAATTCCACCAAGCTATTATTAGGGGGTTGTACTAGTGGAATTTCCCAAACATGGATTTTGGGGTTCATTTTTAGTGCGTGAAATAATTTTCTATTCATTATTATAGTTTTCAAATTTTTTTGCACACATGAACTCTAAAATTTTCATTTTGTTGCGCTCTTATATCTTTTTTGTTTACGAGGAAATATGTGAGTCACAAGTTTGGACCTGAAAAAAACAAAAATTTTGAAAATCCAAAAATGGGGATGCACAAATGCATGGAGAGATAATTCCAAAGAGTCTTTGTGATTTTTAAGGATAGGCAAAGAAGTGGGTTGTTGAGCTCTTGTAAATATCCAACCACTTGAGAATTCAACTTTTTCTACCCCCCCCCCCCCCCCCCCCCCCCAATTTTTGGCCACTTGCATCCTCAACATGCTTGTGGCATGCACACCCACCACACCTAAAGCATGTTGGGATCAGTTACAAGTCCCTTTCCCATAAAATTCCACCGAGCTATTATTAGGGGGTTGTACTAGTGGAATTTCCCAAACATGGATTTTGGGGTTCATTTTTAGTGCGTGATATAATTTTCTATTTATTATTATAGTTTTCAAATTTTTTTGCACACATGAACTCTAAAATTTTCATTTTGTTGTGATCTTATATGTTTTTTGTTTACGAGGAAAAATGGGAGTCACAAGTTTGTTCCTGAAAAAAAAAAAAATTTGAACATCCAAAATGGGATGCACAAATGCTGAGAGAGATAATTCCAAAGACTATCTGTGATTTTTAAGGATAGGCAAAAAAGTGGGTTGTTTGGCTCTGGTTAATATCCAACCACTTGAGAATTCAACTATTTCCACCCCCCCTTAATTTTTGGCCACTTGCATCCTCAACATGCTTGTGGCATGCACACCCACCACACTTAAAGCATGTTGGGATCAGTTACAAGTCCCTTTCCTATAAAATTCAACCAAGCTATTATTAGGGGGTTGTAAAGGTGGAATTTCCCAAACATGGATTTTGGGGTTCATTTTTAGTGCGTGAAATAATTTTCTATTCACTATTATAGTTTTGAAATTTTTCTGCACAGATGAACTCTATAATTTTCATTTTGTTGCGATCTTATATCTTTTTTGTTTACGAGGAAAAATGGGACTCACTAGTTTGGACCTGAACAAAAAAAATTTTTTGAACATCCAAAATGGGGATGCACAAATGCTGGGAGAGATAATTCCAAAGAGTATTTGTGATTCTTAAGGATAGGCAAAAAAGTGGGTTGTTTGGTTCTGGTAAATATCCAACCACTTGAGAATTCAACTTTTTCGACCCCCCCATATTTTTTGCCACTTGCTTCCTCAACATGCTTGTGGCATGCACACCCACTACACTTAAAGCATGTTGGGATCAGTTAGAAGTCCCTTTCCTATAAAATTCCACCAAGCTATTATTAGGGGGTTGTACTAGTGGAATTTCCCAAACATGGATTTTGGGGTTCATTTTTAGTGCGTGAAATAATTTTCTATTCATTATTATAGTTTTCAAATTTTTTTGCACACATGAACTCTAAAATTTTCATTTTGTTGCGCTCTTATATCTTTTTTGTTTACGAGGAAATATGTGAGTCACAAGTTTGGACCTGAAAAAAACAAAAATTTTGAAAATCCAAAAATGGGGATGCACAAATGCATGGAGAGATAATTCCAAAGAGTCTTTGTGATTTTTAAGGATAGGCAAAGAAGTGGGTTGTTGAGCTCTTGTAAATATCCAACCACTTGAGAATTCAACTTTTTCTACCCCCCCCCCCCCCCCCCAATTTTTGGCCACTTGCATCCTCAACATGCTTGTGGCATGCACACCCACCACACCTAAAGCATGTTGGGATCAGTTACAAGTCCCTTTCCCATAAAATTCCACCGAGCTATTATTAGGGGGTTGTACTAGTGGAATTTCCCAAACATGGATTTTGGGGTTCATTTTTAGTGCGTGATATAATTTTCTATTTATTATTATAGTTTTCAAATTTTTTTGCACACATGAACTCTAAAATTTTCATTTTGTTGTGATCTTATATGTTTTTTGTTTACGAGGAAAAATGGGAGTCACAAGTTTGTTCCTGAAAAAAAAAAAAATTTGAACATCCAAAATGGGATGCACAAATGCTGAGAGAGATAATTCCAAAGACTATCTGTGATTTTTAAGGATAGGCAAAAAAGTGGGTTGTTTGGCTCTGGTTAATATCCAACCACTTGAGAATTCAACTATTTCCACCCCCCCTTAATTTTTGGCCACTTGCATCCTCAACATGCTTGTGGCATGCACACCCACCACACTTAAAGCATGTTGGGATCAGTTACAAGTCCCTTTCCTATAAAATTCAACCAAGCTATTATTAGGGGGTTGTAAAGGTGGAATTTCCCAAACATGGATTTTGGGGTTCATTTTTAGTGCGTGAAATAATTTTCTATTCACTATTATAGTTTTGAAATTTTTCTGCACAGATGAACTCTATAATTTTCATTTTGTTGCGATCTTATATCTTTTTTGTTTACGAGGAAAAATGGGACTCACTAGTTTGGACCTGAACAAAAAAAATTTTTTGAACATCCAAAATGGGGATGCACAAATGCTGGGAGAGATAATTCCAAAGAGTATTTGTGATTCTTAAGGATAGGCAAAAAAGTGGGTTGTTTGGTTCTGGTAAATATCCAACCACTTGAGAATTCAACTTTTTCGACCCCCCCATATTTTTTGCCACTTGCTTCCTCAACATGCTTGTGGCATGCACACCCACTACACTTAAAGCATGTTGGGATCAGTTAGAAGTCCCTTTCCTATAAAATTCCACCAAGCTATTATTAGGGGGTTGTACTAGTGGAATTTCCCAAACATGGATTTTGGGGTTCATTTTTAGTGCGTGAAATAATTTTCTATTCATTATTATAGTTTTCAAATTTTTTTGCACACATGAACTCTAAAATTTTCATTTTGTTGCGCTCTTATATCTTTTTTGTTTACGAGGAAATATGTGAGTCACAAGTTTGGACCTGAAAAAAACAAAAATTTTGAAAATCCAAAAATGGGGATGCACAAATGCATGGAGAGATAATTCCAAAGAGTCTTTGTGATTTTTAAGGATAGGCAAAGAAGTGGGTTGTTGAGCTCTTGTAAATATCCAACCACTTGAGAATTCAACTTTTTCTACCCCCCCCCCCCCCCCCCCCCCCCCAATTTTTGGCCACTTGCATCCTCAACATGCTTGTGGCATGCACACCCACCACACCTAAAGCATGTTGGGATCAGTTACAAGTCCCTTTCCTATAAAATTCCACCGAGCTATTATTAGGGGGTTGTACTAGTGGAATTTCCCAAACATGGATTTTGGGGTTCATTTTTAGTGCGTGATATAATTTTCTATTTATTATTATAGTTTTCAAATTTTTTTGCACACATGAACTCTAAAATTTTCATTTTGTTGTGATCTTATATGTTTTTTGTTTACGAGGAAAAATGGGAGTCACAAGTTTGTTCCTGAAAAAAAAAAAAATTTGAACATCCAAAATGGGATGCACAAATGCTGAGAGAGATAATTCCAAAGACTATCTGTGATTTTTAAGGATAGGCAAAAAAGTGGGTTGTTTGGCTCTGGTTAATATCCAACCACTTGAGAATTCAACTATTTCCACCCCCCCTTAATTTTTGGCCACTTGCATCCTCAACATGCTTGTGGCATGCACACCCACCACACTTAAAGCATGTTGGGATCAGTTACAAGTCCCTTTCCTATAAAATTCAACCAAGCTATTATTAGGGGGTTGTAAAGGTGGAATTTCCCAAACATGGATTTTGGGGTTCATTTTTAGTGCGTGAAATAATTTTCTATTCACTATTATAGTTTTGAAATTTTTCTGCACAGATGAACTCTATAATTTTCATTTTGTTGCGATCTTATATCTTTTTTGTTTACGAGGAAAAATGGGACTCACTAGTTTGGACCTGAACAAAAAAAATTTTTTGAACATCCAAAATGGGGATGCACAAATGCTGGGAGAGATAATTCCAAAGAGTATTTGTGATTCTTAAGGATAGGCAAAAAAGTGGGTTGTTTGGTTCTGGTAAATATCCAACCACTTGAGAATTCAACTTTTTCGACCCCCCCATATTTTTTGCCACTTGCTTCCTCAACATGCTTGTGGCATGCACACCCACTACACTTAAAGCATGTTGGGATCAGTTAGAAGTCCCTTTCCTATAAAATTCCACCAAGCTATTATTAGGGGGTTGTACTAGTGGAATTTCCCAAACATGGATTTTGGGGTTCATTTTTAGTGCGTGAAATAATTTTCTATTCATTATTATAGTTTTCAAATTTTTTTGCACACATGAACTCTAAAATTTTCATTTTGTTGCGCTCTTATATCTTTTTTGATTACGAGGAAATATGTGAGTCACAAGTTTGGACCTGAAAAAAACAAAAATTTTGAAAATCCAAAAATGGGGATGCACAAATGCATGGAGAGATAATTCCAAAGAGTCTTTGTGATTTTTAAGGATAGGCAAAGAAGTGGGTTGTTGAGCTCTTGTAAATATCCAACCACTTGAGAATTCAACTTTTTCTACCCCCCCCCCCCCCCCCCCCCCCAAATTTTTGGCCACTTGCATCCTCAACATGCTTGTGGCATGCACACCCACCACACCTAAAGCATGTTGGGATCAGTTACAAGTCCCTTTCCTATAAAATTCCACCGAGCTATTATTAGGGGGTTGTACTAGTGGAATTTCCCAAACATGGATTTTGGGGTTCATTTTTAGTGCGTGATATAATTTTCTATTTATTATTACAGTTTTCAAATTTTTTTGCACACATGAACTCTAAAATTTTCATTTTGTTGTGATCTTATATGTTTTTTGTTTACGAGGAAAAATGGGAGTCACAAGTTTGTTCCTGAAAAAAAAAAAATTTGAACATCCAAAATGGGATGCACAAATGCTGAGAGAGATAATTCCAAAGACTATCTGTGATTTTTAAGGATAGGCAAAAAAGTGGGTTGTTTGGCTCTGGTTAATATCCAACCACTTGAGAATTCAACTATTTCCACCCCCCCTTAATTTTTGGCCACTTGCATCCTCAACATGCTTGTGGCATGCACACCCACCACACTTAAAGCATGTTGGGATCAGTTACAAGTCCCTTTCCTATAAAATTCAACCAAGCTATTATTAGGGGGTTGTAAAGGTGGAATTTCCCAAACATGGATTTTGGGGTTCATTTTTAGTGCGTGAAATAATTTTCTATTCACTATTATAGTTTTGAAATTTTTCTGCACAGATGAACTCTATAATTTTCATTTTGTTGCGATCTTATATCTTTTTTGTTTACGAGGAAAAATGGGACTCACTAGTTTGGACCTGAACAAAAAAAATTTTTTGAACATCCAAAATGGGGATGCACAAATGCTGGGAGAGATAATTCCAAAGAGTATTTGTGATTCTTAAGGATAGGCAAAAAAGTGGGTTGTTTGGTTCTGGTAAATATCCAACCACTTGAGAATTCAACTTTTTCGACCCCCCCATATTTTTTGCCACTTGCTTCCTCAACATGCTTGTGGCATGCACACCCACTACACTTAAAGCATGTTGGGATCAGTTAGAAGTCCCTTTCCTATAAAATTCCACCAAGCTATTATTAGGGGGTTGTACTAGTGGAATTTCCCAAACATGGATTTTGGGGTTCATTTTTAGTGCGTGAAATAATTTTCTATTCATTATTATAGTTTTCAAATTTTTTTGCACACATGAACTCTAAAATTTTCATTTTGTTGCGCTCTTATATCTTTTTTGATTACGAGGAAATATGTGAGTCACAAGTTTGGACCTGAAAAAAACAAAAATTTTGAAAATCCAAAAATGGGGATGCACAAATGCATGCAGAGATAATTCCAAAGAGTCTTTGTGATTTTTAAGGATAGGCAAAGAAGTGGGTTGTTGAGCTCTTGTAAATATCCAACCACTTGAGAATTCAACTTTTTCTACCCCCCCCCCCCCAAATTTTTGGCCACTTGCATCCTCAACATGCTTGTGGCATGCACACCCACCACACCTAAAGCATGTTGGGATCAGTTACAAGTCCCTTTCCTATAAAATTCCACCGAGCTATTATTAGGGGGTTGTACTAGTGGAATTTCCCAAACATGGATTTTGGGGTTCATTTTTAGTGCGTGATATAATTTTCTATTTATTATTATAGTTTTCAAATTTTTTTGCACACATGAACTCTAAAATTTTCATTTTGTTGTGATCTTATATGTTTTTTTGTTTACGAGGAAAAATGGGAGTCACAAGTTTGTTCCTGAAAAAAAAAAAATTTGAACATCCAAAATGGGATGCACAAATGCTGAGAGAGATAATTCCAAAGACTATCTGTGATTTTTAAGGATAGGCAAAAAAGTGGGTTGTTTGGCTCTGGTTAATATCCAACCACTTGAGAATTCAACTATTTCCACCCCCCCTTAATTTTTGGCCACTTGCATCCTCAACATGCTTGTGGCATGCACACCCACCACACTTAAAGCATGTTGGGATCAGTTACAAGTCCCTTTCCTATAAAATTCAACCAAGCTATTATTAGGGGGTTGTAAAGGTGGAATTTCCCAAACATGGATTTTGGGGTTCATTTTTAGTGCGTGAAATAATTTTCTATTCACTATTATAGTTTTGAAATTTTTCTGCACAGATGAACTCTATAATTTTCATTTTGTTGCGATCTTATATCTTTTTTGTTTACGAGGAAAAATGGGACTCACTAGTTTGGACCTGAACAAAAAAAATTTTTTGAACATCCAAAATGGGGATGCACAAATGCTGGGAGAGATAATTCCAAAGAGTATTTGTGATTCTTAAGGATAGGCAAAAAAGTGGGTTGTTTGGTTCTGGTAAATATCCAACCACTTGAGAATTCAACTTTTTCGACCCCCCCATATTTTTTGCCACTTGCTTCCTCAACATGCTTGTGGCATGCACACCCACTACACTTAAAGCATGTTGGGATCAGTTAGAAGTCCCTTTCCTATAAAATTCCACCAAGCTATTATTAGGGGGTTGTACTAGTGGAATTTCCCAAACATGGATTTTGGGGTTCATTTTTAGTGCGTGAAATAATTTTCTATTCATTATTATAGTTTTCAAATTTTTTTGCACACATGAACTCTAAAATTTTCATTTTGTTGCGCTCTTATATCTTTTTTGTTTACGAGGAAATATGTGAGTCACAAGTTTGGACCTGAAAAAAACAAAAATTTTGAAAATCCAAAAATGGGGATGCACAAATGCATGGAGAGATAATTCCAAAGAGTCTTTGTGATTTTTAAGGATAGGCAAAGAAGTGGGTTGTTGAGCTCTTGTAAATATCCAACCACTTGAGAATTCAACTTTTTCTACCCCCCCCCCCCCCCCCCCCCCAATTTTTGGCCACTTGCATCCTCAACATGCTTGTGGTATGCACACCCACCACACCTAAAGCATGTTGGGATCAGTTACAAGTCCCTTTCCTATAAAATTCCACCGAGCTATTATTAGGGGGTTGTACTAGTGGAATTTCCCAAACATGGATTTTGGGGTTCATTTTTAGTGCGTGATATAATTTTCTATTTATTATTATAGTTTTCAAATTTTTTTGCACACATGAACTCTAAAATTTTCATTTTGTTGTGATCTTATATGTTTTTTGTTTACGAGGAAAAATGGGAGTCACAAGTTTGTTCCTGAAAAAAAAAAAAATTTGAACATCCAAAATGGGATGCACAAATGCTGAGAGAGATAATTCCAAAGACTATCTGTGATTTTTAAGGATAGGCAAAAAAGTGGGTTGTTTGGCTCTGGTTAATATCCAACCACTTGAGAATTCAACTATTTCCACCCCCCCTTAATTTTTGGCCACTTGCATCCTCAACATGCTTGTGGCATGCACACCCACCACACTTAAAGCATGTTGGGATCAGTTACAAGTCCCTTTCCTATAAAATTCAACCAAGCTATTATTAGGGGGTTGTAAAGGTGGAATTTCCCAAACATGGATTTTGGGGTTCATTTTTAGTGCGTGAAATAATTTTCTATTCACTATTATAGTTTTGAAATTTTTCTGCACAGATGAACTCTATAATTTTCATTTTGTTGCGATCTTATATCTTTTTTGTTTACGAGGAAAAATGGGACTCACTAGTTTGGACCTGAACAAAAAAAATTTTTTGAACATCCAAAATGGGGATGCACAAATGCTGGGAGAGATAATTCCAAAGAGTATTTGTGATTCTTAAGGATAGGCAAAAAAGTGGGTTGTTTGGTTCTGGTAAATATCCAACCACTTGAGAATTCAACTTTTTCGACCCCCCCATATTTTTTGCCACTTGCTTCCTCAACATGCTTGTGGCATGCACACCCACTACACTTAAAGCATGTTGGGATCAGTTAGAAGTCCCTTTCCTATAAAATTCCACCAAGCTATTATTAGGGGGTTGTACTAGTGGAATTTCCCAAACATGGATTTTGGGGTTCATTTTTAGTGCGTGAAATAATTTTCTATTCATTATTATAGTTTTCAAATTTTTTTGCACACATGAACTCTAAAATTTTCATTTTGTTGCGCTCTTATATCTTTTTTGTTTACGAGGAAATATGTGAGTCACAAGTTTGGACCTGAAAAAAACAAAAATTTTGAAAATCCAAAAATGGGGATGCACAAATGCATGGAGAGATAATTCCAAAGAGTCTTTGTGATTTTTAAGGATAGGCAAAGAAGTGGGTTGTTGAGCTCTTGTAAATATCCAACCACTTGAGAATTCAACTTTTTCTACCCCCCCCCCAATTTTTGGCCACTTGCATCCTCAACATGCTTGTGGCATGCACACCCACCACACCTAAAGCATGTTGGGATCAGTTACAAGTCCCTTTCCTATAAAATTCCACCGAGCTATTATTAGGGGGTTGTACTAGTGGAATTTCCCAAACATGGATTTTGGGGTTCATTTTTAGTGCGTGATATAATTTTCTATTTATTATTATAGTTTTCAAATTTTTTTGCACACATGAACTCTAAAATTTTCATTTTGTTGTGATCTTATATGTTTTTTGTTTACGAGGAAAAATGGGAGTCACAAGTTTGTTCCTGAAAAAAAAAAAATTTGAACATCCAAAATGGGATGCACAAATGCTGAGAGAGATAATTCCAAAGACTATCTGTGATTTTTAAGGATAGGCAAAAAAGTGGGTTGTTTGGCTCTGGTTAATATCCAACCACTTGAGAATTCAACTATTTCCACCCCCCCTTAATTTTTGGCCACTTGCATCCTCAACATGCTTGTGGCATGCACACCCACCACACTTAAAGCATGTTGGGATCAGTTACAAGTCCCTTTCCTATAAAATTCAACCAAGCTATTATTAGGGGGTTGTAAAGGTGGAATTTCCCAAACATGGATTTTGGGGTTCATTTTTAGTGCGTGAAATAATTTTCTATTCACTATTATAGTTTTGAAATTTTTCTGCACAGATGAACTCTATAATTTTCATTTTGTTGCGATCTTATATCTTTTTTGTTTACGAGGAAAAATGGGACTCACTAGTTTGGACCTGAACAAAAAAAATTTTTTGAACATCCAAAATGGGGATGCACAAATGCTGGGAGAGATAATTCCAAAGAGTATTTGTGATTCTTAAGGATAGGCAAAAAAGTGGGTTGTTTGGTTCTGGTAAATATCCAACCACTTGAGAATTCAACTTTTTCGACCCCCCCATATTTTTTGCCACTTGCTTCCTCAACATGCTTGTGGCATGCACACCCACTACACTTAAAGCATGTTGGGATCAGTTAGAAGTCCCTTTCCTATAAAATTCCACCAAGCTATTATTAGGGGGTTGTACTAGTGGAATTTCCCAAACATGGATTTTGGGGTTCATTTTTAGTGCGTGAAATAATTTTCTATTCATTATTATAGTTTTCAAATTTTTTTGCACACATGAACTCTAAAATTTTCATTTTGTTGCGCTCTTATATCTTTTTTGTTTACGAGGAAATATGTGAGTCACAAGTTTGGACCTGAAAAAAACAAAAATTTTGAAAATCCAAAAATGGGGATGCACAAATGCATGGAGAGATAATTCCAAAGAGTCTTTGTGATTTTTAAGGATAGGCAAAGAAGTGGGTTGTTGAGCTCTTGTAAATATCCAACCACTTGAGAATTCAACTTTTTCTACCCCCCCCCAATTTTTGGCCACTTGCATCCTCAACATGCTTGTGGCATGCACACCCACCACACCTAAAGCATGTTGGGATCAGTTACAAGTCCCTTTCCTATAAAATTCCACCAAGCTATTATTAGGGGGTTGTACTAGTGGAATTTCCCAAACATGGATTTTGGGGTTCATTTTTAGTGCGTGATATAATTTTCTATTTATTATTATAGTTTTCAAATTTTTTTGCACACATGAACTCTAAAATTTTCATTTTGTTGTGATCTTATATGTTTTTTGTTTACGAGGAAAAATGGGAGTCACAAGTTTGTTCCTGAAAAAAAAAAAAATTTGAACATCCAAAATGGGATGCACAAATGCTGAGAGAGATAATTCCAAAGACTATCTGTGATTTTTAAGGATAGGCAAAAAAGTGGGTTGTTTGGCTCTGGTTAATATCCAACCACTTGAGAATTCAACTATTTCCACCCCCCCTTAATTTTTGGCCACTTGCATCCTCAACATGCTTGTGGCATGCACACCCACCACACTTAAAGCATGTTGGGATCAGTTACAAGTCCCTTTCCTATAAAATTCAACCAAGCTATTATTAGGGGGTTGTAAAGGTGGAATTTCCCAAACATGGATTTTGGGGTTCATTTTTAGTGCGTGAAATAATTTTTTATTCACTATTATAGTTTTGAAATTTTTCTGCACAGATGAACTCTATAATTTTCATTTTGTTGCGATCTTATATCTTTTTTGTTTACGAGGAAAAATGGGACTCACTAGTTTGGACCTGAACAAAAAAAAATTTTTGAACATCCAAAATGGGGATGCACAAATGCTGGGAGAGATAATTCCAAAGAGTATTTGTGATTCTTAAGGATAGGCAAAAAAGTGGGTTGTTTGGTTCTGGTAAATATCCAACCACTTGAGAATTCAACTTTTTCGACCCCCCCATATTTTTTGCCACTTGCTTCCTCAACATGCTTGTGGCATGCACACCCACTACACTTAAAGCATGTTGGGATCAGTTAGAAGTCCCTTTCCTATAAAATTCCACCAAGCTATTATTAGGGGGTTGTACTAGTGGAATTTCCCAAACATGGATTTTGGGGTTCATTTTTAGTGCGTGAAATAATTTTCTATTCATTATTATAGTTTTCAAATTTTTTTGCACACATGAACTCTAAAATTTTCATTTTGTTGCGCTCTTATATCTTTTTTGTTTACGAGGAAATATGTGAGTCACAAGTTTGGACCTGAAAAAAACAAAAATTTTGAAAATCCAAAAATGGGGATGCACAAATGCATGGAGAGATAATTCCAAAGAGTCTTTGTGATTTTTAAGGATAGGCAAAGAAGTGGGTTGTTGAGCTCTTGTAAATATCCAACCACTTGAGAATTCAACTTTTTCTACCCCCCCCCCCCCCCCCCCCCCCCCCCCCCCCCCCCAATTTTTGGCCACTTGCATCCTCAACATGCTTGTGGCATGCACACCCACCACACCTAAAGCATGTTGGGATCAGTTACAAGTCCCTTTCCTATAAAATTCCACCGAGCTATTATTAGGGGGTTGTACTAGTGGAATTTCCCAAACATGGATTTTGGGGTTCATTTTTAGTGCGTGATATAATTTTCTATTTATTATTATAGTTTTCAAATTTTTTTGCACACATGAACTCTAAAATTTTCATTTTGTTGTGATCTTATATGTTTTTTGTTTACGAGGAAAAATGGGAGTCACAAGTTTGTTCCTGAAAAAAAAAAAAATTTGAACATCCAAAATGGGATGCACAAATGCTGAGAGAGATAATTCCAAAGACTATCTGTGATTTTTAAGGATAGGCAAAAAAGTGGGTTGTTTGGCTCTGGTTAATATCCAACCACTTGAGAATTCAACTATTTCCACCCCCCCTTAATTTTTGGCCACTTGCATCCTCAACATGCTTGTGGCATGCACACCCACCACACTTAAAGCATGTTGGGATCAGTTACAAGTCCCTTTCCCATAAAATTCAACCAAGCTATTATTAGGGGGTTGTAAAGGTGGAATTTCCCAAACATGGATTTTGGGGTTCATTTTTAGTGCGTGAAATAATTTTCTATTCACTATTATAGTTTTGAAATTTTTCTGCACAGATGAACTCTATAATTTTCATTTTGTTGCGATCTTATATCTTTTTTGTTTACGAGGAAAAATGGGACTCACTAGTTTGGACCTGAACAAAAAAAATTTTTTGAACATCCAAAATGGGGATGCACAAATGCTGGGAGAGATAATTCCAAAGAGTATTTGTGATTCTTAAGGATAGGCAAAAAAGTGGGTTGTTTGGTTCTGGTAAATATCCAACCACTTGAGAATTCAACTTTTTCGACCCCCCCATATTTTTTGCCACTTGCTTCCTCAACATCCTTGTGGCATGCACACCCACTACACTTAAAGCATGTTGGGATCAGTTAGAAGTCCCTTTCCTATAAAATTCCACCAAGCTATTATTAGGGGGTTGTACTAGTGGAATTTCCCAAACATGGATTTTGGGGTTCATTTTTAGTGCGTGAAATAATTTTCTATTCATTATTATAGTTTTCAAATTTTTTTGCACACATGAACTCTAAAATTTTCATTTTGTTGCGCTCTTATATCTTTTTTGTTTACGAGGAAATATGTGAGTCACAAGTTTGGACCTGAAAAAAACAAAAATTTTGAAAATCCAAAAATGGGGATGCACAAATGCATGGAGAGATAATTCCAAAGAGTCTTTGTGATTTTTAAGGATAGGCAAAGAAGTGGGTTGTTGAGCTCTTGTAAATATCCAACCACTTGAGAATTCAACTTTTTCGACCCCCCCATATTTTTTGCCACTTGCTTCCTCAACATGCTTGTGGCATGCACACCCACTACACTTAAAGCATGTTGGGATCAGTTAGAAGTCCCTTTCCTATAAAATTCCACCAAGCTATTATTAGGGGGTTGTACTAGTGGAATTTCCCAAACATGGATTTTGGGGTTCATTTTTAGTACGTGAAATAATTTTCTATTCATTATTATAGTTTTCAAATTTTTTTGCACACATGAACTCTAAAATTTTCATTTTGTTGCGCTCTTATATCTTTTTTGTTTACGAGGAAATATGTGAGTCACAAGTTTGGACCTGAAAAAAACAAAAATTTTGAAAATCCAAAAATGGGGATGCACAAATGAATGGAGAGATAATTCCAAAGAGTCTTTGTGATTTTTAAGGATAGGCAAAGAAGTGGGTTGTTGAGCTCTTGTAAATATCCAACCACTTGAGAATTCAACTTTTTCTACCCCCCCCCCCCCCCCCCCAATTTTTGGCCACTTGCATCCTCAACATGCTTGTGGCATGCACACCCACCACACCTAAAGCATGTTGGGATCAGTTACAAGTCCCTTTCCTATAAAATTCCACCAAGCTATTATTAGGGGGTTGTACTAGTGGAATTTCCCAAACATGGATTTTGGGGTTCATTTTTAGTGCGTGATATAATTTTCTATTTATTATTATAGTTTTCAAATTTTTTTGCACACATGAACTCTAAAATTTTCATTTTGTTGTGATCTTATATGTTTTTTGTTTACGAGGAAAAATGGGAGTCACAAGTTTGTTCCTGAAAAAAAAAAAAATTTGAACATCCAAAATGGGATGCACAAATGCTGAGAGAGATAATTCCAAAGACTATCTGTGATTTTTAAGGATAGGCAAAAAAGTGGGTTGTTTGGCTCTAGTTAATATCCAACCACTTGAGAATTCAACTATTTCCACCCCCCCTTAATTTTTGGCCACTTGCATCCTCAACATGCTTGTGGCATGCACACCCACCACACTTAAAGCATGTTGGGATCAGTTACAAGTCCCTTTCCTATAAAATTCAACTAAGCTATTATTAGGGGGTTGTAAAGGTGGAATTTCCCAAACATGGATTTTGGGGTTCATTTTTAGTGCGTGAAATAATTTTCTATTCACTATTATAGTTTTGAAATTTTTCTGCACAGATGAACTCTATAATTTTCATTTTGTTGCGATCTTATATCTTTTTTGTTTACGAGGAAAAATGGGACTCACTAGTTTGGACCTGAACAAAAAAAATTTTTGAACATCCAAAATGGGGATGCACAAATGCTGGGAGAGATAATTCCAAAGAGTATTTGTGATTCTTAAGGATAGGCAAAAAAGTGGGTTGTTTGGTTCTGGTAAATATCCAACCACTTGAGAATTCAACTTTTTCGACCCCCCCCATATTTTTTGCCACTTGCTTCCTCAACATGCTTGTGGCATGCACACCCACTACACTTAAAGCATGTTGGGATCAGTTAGAAGTCCCTTTCCTATAAAATTCCACCAAGCTATTATTAGGGGGTTGTACTAGTGGAATTTCCCAAACATGGATTTTGGGGTTCATTTTTAGTGCGTGAAATAATTTTCTATTCATTATTATAGTTTTCAAATTTTTTTGCACACATGAACTCTAAAATTTTCATTTTGTTGCGCTCTTATATCTTTTTTGTTTACGAGGAAATATGTGAGTCACAAGTTTGGACCTGAAAAAAACAAAAATTTTGAAAATCCAAAAATGGGGATGCACAAATGCATGGAGAGATAATTCCAAAGAGTCTTTGTGATTTTTAAGGATAGGCAAAGAAGTGGGTTGTTGAGCTCTTGTAAATATCCAACCACTTGAGAATTCAACTTTTTCTACCCCCCCCCCAATTTTTGGCCACTTGCATCCTCAACATGCTTGTGGCATGCACACCCACCACACCTAAAGCATGTTGGGATCAGTTACAAGTCCCTTTCCTATAAAATTCCACCAAGCTATTATTAGGGGGTTGTACTAGTGGAATTTCCCAAACATGGATTTTGGGGTTCATTTTTAGTGCGTGAAATAATTTTCTATTCATTATTATAGTTTTCAAATTTTTTTGCACACATGAACTCTAAAATTTTCATTTTGTTGCGCTCTTATATCTTTTTTGTTTACGAGGAAATATGTGAGTCACAAGTTTGGACCTGAAAAAAAAAAAAATTTTGAAAATCCAAAAATGGGGATGCACAAATGCATGGAGAGATAATTCCAAAGAGTCTTTGTGATTTTTAAGGATAGGCAAAGAAGTGGGTTGTTGAGCTCTTGTAAATATCCAACCACTTGAGAATTCAACTTTTTCTACCCCCCCCCAATTTTTGGCCACTTGCATCCTCAACATGCTTGTGGCATGCACACCCACCACACCTAAAGCATGTTGGGATCAGTTACAAGTCCCTTTCCTATAAAATTCCACCAAGCTATTATTAGGGGGTTGTACTAGTGGAATTTCCCAAACATGGATTTTGGGGTTCATTTTTAGTGCGTGATATAATTTTCTATTTATTATTATAGTTTTCAAATTTTTTTGCACACATGAACTCTAAAATTTTCATTTTGTTGTGATCTTATATGTTTTTTGTTTACGAGGAAAAATGGGAGTCACAAGTTTGTTCCTGAAAAAAAAAAAATTTTGAACATCCAAAATGGGATGCACAAATGCTGAGAGAGATAATTCCAAAGACTATCTGTGATTTTTAAGGATAGGCAAAAAAGTGGGTTGTTTGGCTCTGGTTAATATCCAACCACTTGAGAATTCAACTATTTCCACCCCCCCTTAATTTTTGGCCACTTGCATCCTCAACATGCTTGTGGCATGCACACCCACCACACTTAAAGCATGTTGGGATCAGTTACAAGTCCCTTTCCTATAAAATTCAACCAAGCTATTATTAGGGGGTTGTAAAGGTGGAATTTCCCAAACATGGATTTTGGGGTTCATTTTTAGTGTGTGAAATAATTTTCTATTCACTATTATAGTTTTGAAATTTTTCTGCACAGATGAACTCTATAATTTTCATTTTGTTGCGATCTTATATCTTTTTTGTTTACGAGGAAAAATGGGACTCACTAGTTTGGACCTGAACAAAAAAAAATTTTTGAACATCCAAAATGGGGATGCACAAATGCTGGGAGAGATAATTCCAAAGAGTATTTGTGATTCTTAAGGATAGGCAAAAAAGTGGGTTGTTTGGTTCTGGTAAATATCCAACCACTTGAGAATTCAACTTTTTCGACCCCCCCATATTTTTTGCCACTTGCTTCCTCAACATGCTTGTGGCATGCACACCCACTACACTTAAAGCATGTTGGGATCAGTTAGAAGTCCCTTTCCTATAAAATTCCACCAAGCTATTATTAGGGGGTTGTACTAGTGGAATTTCCCAAACATGGATTTTGGGGTTCATTTTTAGTGCGTGAAATAATTTTCTATTCATTATTATAGTTTTCAAATTTTTTTGCACACATGAACTCTAAAATTTTCATTTTGTTGCGCTCTTATATCTTTTTTGTTTACGAGGAAATATGTGAGTCACAAGTTTGGACCTGAAAAAAACAAAAATTTTGAAAATCCAAAAATGGGGATGCACAAATGCATGGAGAGATAATTCCAAAGAGTCTTTGTGATTTTTAAGGATAGGCAAAGAAGTGGGTTGTTGAGCTCTTGTAAATATCCAACCACTTGAGAATTCAACTTTTTCTACCCCCCCCCCAATTTTTGGCCACTTGCATCCTCAACATGCTTGTGGCATGCACACCCACCACACCTAAAGCATGTTGGGATCAGTTACAAGTCCCTTTCCTATAAAATTCCACCAAGCTATTATTAGGGGGTTGTACTAGTGGAATTTCCCAAACATGGATTTTGGGGTTCATTTTTAGTGCGTGATATAATTTTCTATTTATTATTATAGTTTTCAAATTTTTTTGCACACATGAACTCTAAAATTTTCATTTTGTTGTGATCTTATATGTTTTTTGTTTACGAGGAAAAATGGGAGTCACAAGTTTGTTCCTGAAAAAAAAAAAAATTTGAACATCCAAAATGGGATGCACAAATGCTGAGAGCGATAATTCCAAAGACTATCTGTGATTTTTAAGGATAGGCAAAAAAGTGGGTTGTTTGGCTCTGGTTAATATCCAACCACTTGAGAATTCAACTATTTCCACCCCCCCTTAATTTTTGGCCACTTGCATCCTCAACATGCTTGTGGCATGCACACCCACCACACTTAAAGCATGTTGGGATCAGTTACAAGTCCCTTTCCTATAAAATTCAACCAAGCTATTATTAGGGGGTTGTAAAGGTGGAATTTCCCAAACATGGATTTTGGGGTTCATTTTTAGTGCGTGAAATAATTTTCTATTCACTATTATAGTTTTGAAATTTTTCTGCACAGATGAACTCTATAATTTTCATTTTGTTGCGATCTTATATCTTTTTTGTTTACGAAGAAAAATGGGACTCACTAGTTTGGACCTGAACAAAAAAAAATTTTTGAACATCCAAAATGGGGATGCACAAATGCTGGGAGAGATAATTCCAAAGAGTATTTGTGATTCTTAAGGATAGGCAAAAAAGTGGGTTGTTTGGTTCTGGTAAATATCCAACCACTTGAGAATTCAACTTTTTCGACCCCCCCATATTTTTTGCCACTTGCTTCCTCAACATGCTTGTGGCATGCACACCCACTACACTTAAAGCATGTTGGGATCAGTTAGAAGTCCCTTTCCTATAAAATTCCACCAAGCTATTATTAGGGGGTTGTACTAGTGGAATTTCCCAAACATGGATTTTGGGGTTCATTTTTAGTGCGTGAAATAATTTTCTATTCATTATTATAGTTTTCAAATTTTTTTGCACACATGAACTCTAAAATTTTCATTTTGTTGCGCTCTTATATCTTTTTTGTTTACGAGGAAATATGTGAGTCACAAGTTTGGACCTGAAAAAAAAAAAAATTTTGAAAATCCAAAAATGGGGATGCACAAATGCATGGAGAGATAATTCCAAAGAGTCTTTGTGATTTTTAAGGATAGGCAAAGAAGTGGGTTGTTGAGCTCTTGTAAATATCCAACCACTTGAGAATTCAACTTTTTCTACCCCCCCCCAATTTTTGGCCACTTGCATCCTCAACATGCTTGTGGCATGCACACCCACCACACCTAAAGCATGTTGGGATCAGTTACAAGTCCCTTTCCTATAAAATTCCACCAAGCTATTATTAGGGGGTTGTACTAGTGGAATTTCCCAAACATGGATTTTGGGGTTCATTTTTAGTGCGTGATATAATTTTCTATTTATTATTATAGTTTTCAAATTTTTTTGCACACATGAACTCTAAAATTTTCATTTTGTTGTGATCTTATATGTTTTTTGTTTACGAGGAAAAATGGGAGTCACAAGTTTGTTCCTGAAAAAAAAAAAAATTTGAACATCCAAAATGGGATGCACAAATGCTGAGAGCGATAATTCCAAAGACTATCTGTGATTTTTAAGGATAGGCAAAAAAGTGGGTTGTTTGGCTCTGGTTAATATCCAACCACTTGAGAATTCAACTATTTCCACCCCCCCTTAATTTTTGGCCACTTGCATCCTCAACATGCTTGTGGCATGCACACCCACCACACTTAAAGCATGTTGGGATCAGTTACAAGTCCCTTTCCTATAAAATTCAACCAAGCTATTATTAGGGGGTTGTAAAGGTGGAATTTCCCAAACATGGATTTTGGGGTTCATTTTTAGTGCGTGAAATAATTTTCTATTCACTATTATAGTTTTGAAATTTTTCTGCACAGATGAACTCTATAATTTTCATTTTGTTGCGATCTTATATCTTTTTTGTTTACGAGGAAAAATGGGACTCACTAGTTTGGACCTGAACAAAAAAAAATTTTTGAACATCCAAAATGGGGATGCACAAATGCTGGGAGAGATAATTCCAAAGAGTATTTGTGATTCTTAAGGATAGGCAAAAAAGTGGGTTGTTTGGTTCTGGTAAATATCCAACCACTTGAGAATTCAACTTTTTCGACCCCCCCATATTTTTTGCCACTTGCTTCCTCAACATGCTTGTGGCATGCACACCCACTACACTTAAAGCATGTTGGGATCAGTTAGAAGTCCCTTTCCTATAAAATTCCACCAAGCTATTATTAGGGGGTTGTACTAGTGGAATTTCCCAAACATGGATTTTGGGGTTCATTTTTAGTGCGTGAAATAATTTTCTATTCATTATTATAGTTTTCAAATTTTTTTGCACACATGAACTCTAAAATTTTCATTTTGTTGCGCTCTTATATCTTTTTTGTTTACGAGGAAATATGTGAGTCACAAGTTTGGACCTGAAAAAAACAAAAATTTTGAAAATCCAAAAATGGGGATGCACAAATGCATGGAGAGATAATTCCAAAGAGTCTTTGTGATTTTTAAGGATAGGCAAAGAAGTGGGTTGTTGAGCTCTTGTAAATATCCAACCACTTGAGAATTCAACTTTTTCTACCCCCCCCCAATTTTTGGCCACTTGCATCCTCAACATGCTTGTGGCATGCACACCCACCACACCTAAAGCATGTTGGGATCAGTTACAAGTCCCTTTCCTATAAAATTCCACCAAGCTATTATTAGGGGGTTGTACTAGTGGAATTTCCCAAACATGGATTTTGGGGTTCATTTTTAGTGCGTGATATAATTTTCTATTTATTATTATAGTTTTCAAATTTTTTTGCACACATGAACTCTAAAATTTTCAATTTGTTGTGATCTTATATGTTTTTTGTTTACGAGGAAAAATGGGAGTCACAAGTTTGTTCCTGAAAAAAAAAAAAATTTGAACATCCAAAATGGGATGCACAAATGCTGAGAGCGATAATTCCAAAGACTATCTGTGATTTTTAAGGATAGGCAAAAAAGTGGGTTGTTTGGCTCTGGTTAATATCCAACCACTTGAGAATTCAACTATTTCCACCCCCCCTTAATTTTTGGCCACTTGCATCCTCAACATGCTTGTGGCATGCACACCCACCACACTTAAAGCATGTTGGGATCAGTTACAAGTCCCTTTCCTATAAAATTCAACCAAGCTATTATTAGGGGGTTGTAAAGGTGGAATTTCCCAAACATGGATTTTGGGGTTCATTTTTAGTGCGTGAAATAATTTTCTATTCACTATTATAGTTTTGAAATTTTTCTGCACAGATGAACTCTATAATTTTCATTTTGTTGCGATCTTATATCTTTTTTGTTTACGAGGAAAAATGGGACTCACTAGTTTGGACCTGAACAAAAAAAAATTTTTGAACATCCAAAATGGGGATGCACAAATGCTGGGAGAGATAATTCCAAAGAGTATTTGTGATTCTTAAGGATAGGCAAAAAAGTGGGTTGTTTGGTTCTGGTAAATATCCAACCACTTGAGAATTCAACTTTTTCGACCCCCCCATATTTTTTGCCACTTGCTTCCTCAACATGCTTGTGGCATGCACACCCACTACACTTAAAGCATGTTGGGATCAGTTAGAAGTCCCTTTCCTATAAAATTCCACCAAGCTATTATTAGGGGGTTGTACTAGTGGAATTTCCCAAACATGGATTTTGGGGTTCATTTTTAGTGCGTGAAATAATTTTCTATTCATTATTATAGTTTTCAAATTTTTTTGCACACATGAACTCTAAAATTTTCATTTTGTTGCGCTCTTATATCTTTTTTGTTTACGAGGAAATATGTGAGTCACAAGTTTGGACCTGAAAAAAACAAAAATTTTGAAAATCCAAAAATGGGGATGCACAAATGCATGGAGAGATAATTCCAAAGAGTCTTTGTGATTTTTAAGGATAGGCAAAGAAGTGGGTTGTTGAGCTCTTGTAAATATCCAACCACTTGAGAATTCAACTTTTTCTACCCCCCCCCAATTTTTGGCCACTTGCATCCTCAACATGCTTGTGGCATGCACACCCACCACACCTAAAGCATGTTGGGATCAGTTACAAGTCCCTTTCCTATAAAATTCCACCAAGCTATTATTAGGGGGTTGTACTAGTGGAATTTCCCAAACATGGATTTTGGGGTTCATTTTTAGTGCGTGATATAATTTTCTATTTATTATTATAGTTTTCAAATTTTTTTGCACACATGAACTCTAAAATTTTCATTTTGTTGTGATCTTATATGTTTTTTGTTTACGAGGAAAAATGGGAGTCACAAGTTTGTTCCTGAAAAAAAAAAAAATTTGAACATCCAAAATGGGATGCACAAATGCTGAGAGCGATAATTCCAAAGACTATCTGTGATTTTTAAGGATAGGCAAAAAAGTGGGTTGTTTGGCTCTGGTTAATATCCAACCACTTGAGAATTCAACTATTTCCACCCCCCCTTAATTTTTGGCCACTTGCATCCTCAACATGCTTGTGGCATGCACACCCACCACACTTAAAGCATGTTGGGATCAGTTACAAGTCCCTTTCCTATAAAATTCAACCAAGCTATTATTAGGGGGTTGTAAAGGTGGAATTTCCCAAACATGGATTTTGGGGTTCATTTTTAGTGCGTGAAATAATTTTCTATTCACTATTATAGTTTTGAAATTTTTCTGCACAGATGAACTCTATAATTTTCATTTTGTTGCGATCTTATATCTTTTTTGTTTACGAGGAAAAATGGGACTCACTAGTTTGGACCTGAACAAAAAAAAATTTTTGAACATCCAAAATGGGGATGCACAAATGCTGGGAGAGATAATTCCAAAGAGTATTTGTGATTCTTAAGGATAGGCAAAAAAGTGGGTTGTTTGGTTCTGGTAAATATCCAACCACTTGAGAATTCAACTTTTTCGACCCCCCCATATTTTTTGCCACTTGCTTCCTCAACATGCTTGTGGCATGCACACCCACTACACTTAAAGCATGTTGGGATCAGTTAGAAGTCCCTTTCCTATAAAATTCCACCAAGCTATTATTAGGGGGTTGTACTAGTGGAATTTCCCAAACATGGATTTTGGGGTTCATTTTTAGTGCGTGAAATAATTTTCTATTCATTATTATAGTTTTCAAATTTTTTTGCACACATGAACTCTAAAATTTTCATTTTGTTGCGCTCTTATATCTTTTTTGTTTACGAGGAAATATGTGAGTCACAAGTTTGGACCTGAAAAAAACAAAAATTTTGAAAATCCAAAAATGGGGATGCACAAATGCATGGAGAGATAATTCCAAAGAGTCTTTGTGATTTTTAAGGATAGGCAAAGAAGTGGGTTGTTGAGCTCTTGTAAATATCCAACCACTTGAGAATTCAACTTTTTCTACCCCCCCCCCCCCCCCAATTTTTGGCCACTTGCATCCTCAACATGCTTGTGGCATGCACACCCACCACACCTAAAGCATGTTGGGATCAGTTACAAGTCCCTTTCCTATAAAATTCCACCAAGCTATTATTAGGGGGTTGTACTAGTGGAATTTCCCAAACATGGATTTTGGGGTTCATTTTTAGTGCGTGATATAATTTTCTATTTATTATTATAGTTTTCAAATTTTTTTGCACACATGAACTCTAAAATTTTCATTTTGTTGTGATCTTATATGTTTTTTGTTTACGAGGAAAAATGGGAGTCACAAGTTTGTTCCTGAAAAAAAAAAAAATTTGAACATCCAAAATGGGATGCACAAATGCTGAGAGCGATAATTCCAAAGACTATCTGTGATTTTTAAGGATAGGCAAAAAAGTGGGTTGTTTGGCTCTGGTTAATATCCAACCACTTGAGAATTCAACTATTTCCACCCCCCCTTAATTTTTGGCCACTTGCATCCACAACATGCTTGTGGCATGCACACCCACCACACTTAAAGCATGTTGGGATCAGTTACAAGTCCCTTTCCTATAAAATTCAACCAAGCTATTATTAGGGGGTTGTAAAGGTGGAATTTCCCAAACATGGATTTTGGGGTTCATTTTTAGTGCGTGAAATAATTTTCTATTCACTATTATAGTTTTGAAATTTTTCTGCACAGATGAACTCTATAATTTTCATTTTGTTGCGATCTTATATCTTTTTTGTTTACGAGGAAAAATGGGACTCACTAGTTTGGACCTGAACAAAAAAAAATTTTTGAACATCCAAAATGGGGATGCACAAATGCTGGGAGAGATAATTCCAAAGAGTATTTGTGATTCTTAAGGATAGGCAAAAAAGTGGGTTGTTTGGTTCTGGTAAATATCCAACCACTTGAGAATTCAACTTTTTCGACCCCCCCATATTTTTTGCCACTTGCTTCCTCAACATGCTTGTGGCATGCACACCCACTACACTTAAAGCATGTTGGGATCAGTTAGAAGTCCCTTTCCTATAAAATTCCACCAAGCTATTATTAGGGGGTTGTACTAGTGGAATTTCCCAAACATGGATTTTGGGGTTCATTTTTAGTGCGTGAAATAATTTTCTATTCATTATTATAGTTTTCAAATTTTTTTGCACACATGAACTCTAAAATTTTCATTTTGTTGCGCTCTTATATCTTTTTTGTTTACGAGGAAATATGTGAGTCACAAGTTTGGACCTGAAAAAAACAAAAATTTTGAAAATCCAAAAATGGGGATGCACAAATGCATGGAGAGATAATTCCAAAGAGTCTTTGTGATTTTTAAGGATAGGCAAAGAAGTGGGTTGTTGAGCTCTTGTAAATATCCAACCACTTGAGAATTCAACTTTTTCTACCCCCCCCCCCCCCCCAATTTTTGGCCACTTGCATCCTCAACATGCTTGTGGCATGCACACCCACCACACCTAAAGCATGTTGGGATCAGTTACAAGTCCCTTTCCTATAAAATTCCACCAAGCTATTATTAGGGGGTTGTACTAGTGGAATTTCCCAAACATGGATTTTGGGGTTCATTTTTAGTGCGTGATATAATTTTCTATTTATTATTATAGTTTTCAAATTTTTTTGCACACATGAACTCTAAAATTTTCATTTTGTTGTGATCTTATATGTTTTTTGTTTACGAGGAAAAATGGGAGTCACAAGTTTGTTCCTGAAAAAAAAAAAAATTTGAACATCCAAAATGGGATGCACAAATGCTGAGAGCGATAATTCCAAAGACTATCTGTGATTTTTAAGGATAGGCAAAAAAGTGGGTTGTTTGGCTCTGGTTAATATCCAACCACTTGAGAATTCAACTATTTCCACCCCCCCTTAATTTTTGGCCACTTGCATCCACAACATGCTTGTGGCATGCACACCCACCACACTTAAAGCATGTTGGGATCAGTTACAAGTCCCTTTCCTATAAAATTCAACCAAGCTATTATTAGGGGGTTGTAAAGGTGGAATTTCCCAAACATGGATTTTGGGGTTCATTTTTAGTGCGTGAAATAATTTTCTATTCACTATTATAGTTTTGAAATTTTTCTGCACAGATGAACTCTATAATTTTCATTTTGTTGCGATCTTATATCTTTTTTGTTTACGAGGAAAAATGGGACTCACTAGTTTGGACCTGAACAAAAAAAAATTTTTGAACATCCAAAATGGGGATGCACAAATGCTGGGAGAGATAATTCCAAAGAGTATTTGTGATTCTTAAGGATAGGCAAAAAAGTGGGTTGTTTGGTTCTGGTAAATATCCAACCACTTGAGAATTCAACTTTTTCGACCCCCCCATATTTTTTGCCACTTGCTTCCTCAACATGCTTGTGGCATGCACACCCACTACACTTAAAGCATGTTGGGATCAGTTAGAAGTCCCTTTCCTATAAAATTCCACCAAGCTATTATTAGGGGGTTGTACTAGTGGAATTTCCCAAACATGGATTTTGGGGTTCATTTTTAGTGCGTGAAATAATTTTCTATTCATTATTATAGTTTTCAAATTTTTTTGCACACATGAACTCTAAAATTTTCATTTTGTTGCGCTCTTATATCTTTTTTGTTTACGAGGAAATATGTGAGTCACAAGTTTGGACCTGAAAAAAACAAAAATTTTGAAAATCCAAAAATGGGGATGCACAAATGCATGGAGAGATAATTCCAAAGAGTCTTTGTGATTTTTAAGGATAGGCAAAGAAGTGGGTTGTTGAGCTCTTGTAAATATCCAACCACTTGAGAATTCAACTTTTTCTACCCCCCCCCCCCCCCCAATTTTTGGCCACTTGCATCCTCAACATGCTTGTGGCATGCACACCCACCACACCTAAAGCATGTTGGGATCAGTTACAAGTCCCTTTCCTATAAAATTCCACCAAGCTATTATTAGGGGGTTGTACTAGTGGAATTTCCCAAACATGGATTTTGGGGTTCATTTTTAGTGCGTGATATAATTTTCTATTTATTATTATAGTTTTCAAATTTTTTTGCACACATGAACTCTAAAATTTTCATTTTGTTGTGATCTTATATGTTTTTTGTTTACGAGGAAAAATGGGAGTCACAAGTTTGTTCCTGAAAAAAAAAAAAATTTGAACATCCAAAATGGGATGCACAAATGCTGAGAGCGATAATTCCAAAGACTATCTGTGATTTTTAAGGATAGGCAAAAAAGTGGGTTGTTTGGCTCTGGTTAATATCCAACCACTTGAGAATTCAACTATTTCCACCCCCCCTTAATTTTTGGCCACTTGCATCCTCAACATGCTTGTGGCATGCACACCCACCACACTTAAAGCATGTTGGGATCAGTTACAAGTCCCTTTCCTATAAAATTCAACCAAGCTATTATTAGGGGGTTGTAAAGGTGGAATTTCCCAAACATGGATTTTGGGGTTCATTTTTAGTGCGTGAAATAATTTTCTATTCACTATTATAGTTTTGAAATTTTTCTGCACAGATGAACTCTATAATTTTCATTTTGTTGCGATCTTATATCTTTTTTGTTTACGAGGAAAAATGGGACTCACTAGTTTGGACCTGAACAAAAAAAAATTTTTGAACATCCAAAATGGGGATGCACAAATGCTGGGAGAGATAATTCCAAAGAGTATTTGTGATTCTTAAGGATAGGCAAAAAAGTGGGTTGTTTGGTTCTGGTAAATATCCAACCACTTGAGAATTCAACTTTTTCGACCCCCCCATATTTTTTGCCACTTGCTTCCTCAACATGCTTGTGGCATGCACACCCACTACACTTAAAGCATGTTGGGATCAGTTAGAAGTCCCTTTCCTATAAAATTCCACCAAGCTATTATTAGGGGGTTGTACTAGTGGAATTTCCCAAACATGGATTTTGGGGTTCATTTTTAGTGCGTGAAATAATTTTCTATTCATTATTATAGTTTTCAAATTTTTTTGCACACTTGAACTCTAAAATTTTCATTTTGTTGCGCTCTTATATCTTTTTTGTTTACGAGGAAATATGTGAGTCACAAGTTTGGACCTGAAAAAAAAAAAAATTTTGAAAATCCAAAAATGGGGATGCACAAATGCATGGAGAGATAATTCCAAAGAGTCTTTGTGATTTTTAAGGATAGGCAAAGAAGTGGGTTGTTGAGCTCTTGTAAATATCCAACCACTTGAGAATTCAACTTTTTCTACCCCCCCCCAATTTTTGGCCACTTGCATCCTCAACATGCTTGTGGCATGCACACCCACCACACCTAAAGCATGTTGGGATCAGTTACAAGTCCCTTTCCTATAAAATTCCACCAAGCTATTATTAGGGGGTTGTACTAGTGGAATTTCCCAAACATGGATTTTGGGGTTCATTTTTAGTGCGTGATATAATTTTCTATTTATTATTATAGTTTTCAAATTTTTTTGCACACATGAACTCTAAAATTTTCATTTTGTTGTGATCTTATATGTTTTTTGTTTACGAGGAAAAATGGGAGTCACAAGTTTGTTCCTGAAAAAAAAAAAAATTTGAACATCCAAAATGGGATGCACAAATGCTGAGAGCGATAATTCCAAAGACTATCTGTGATTTTTAAGGATAGGCAAAAAAGTGGGTTGTTTGGCTCTGGTTAATATCCAACCACTTGAGAATTCAACTATTTCCACCCCCCCTTAATTTTTGGCCACTTGCATCCTCAACATGCTTGTGGCATGCACACCCACCACACTTAAAGCATGTTGGGATCAGTTACAAGTCCCTTTCCTATAAAATTCAACCAAGCTATTATTAGGGGGTTGTAAAGGTGGAATTTCCCAAACATGGATTTTGGGGTTCATTTTTAGTGCGTGAAATAATTTTCTATTCACTATTATAGTTTTGAAATTTTTCTGCACAGATGAACTCTATAATTTTCATTTTGTTGCGATCTTATATCTTTTTTGTTTACGAGGAAAAATGGGACTCACTAGTTTGGACCTGAACAAAAAAAAATTTTTGAACATCCAAAATGGGGATGCACAAATGCTGGGAGAGATAATTCCAAAGAGTATTTGTGATTCTTAAGGATAGGCAAAAAAGTGGGTTGTTTGGTTCTGGTAAATATCCAACCACTTGAGAATTCAACTTTTTCGACCCCCCCATATTTTTTGCCACTTGCTTCCTCAACATGCTTGTGGCATGCACACCCACTACACTTAAAGCATGTTGGGATCAGTTAGAAGTCCCTTTCCTATAAAATTCCACCAAGCTATTATTAGGGGGTTGTACTAGTGGAATTTCCCAAACATGGATTTTGGGGTTCATTTTTAGTGCGTGAAATAATTTTCTATTCATTATTATAGTTTTCAAATTTTTTTGCACACATGAACTCTAAAATTTTCATTTTGTTGCGCTCTTATATCTTTTTTGTTTACGAGGAAATATGTGAGTCACAAGTTTGGACCTGAAAAAAACAAAAATTTTGAAAATCCAAAAATGGGGATGCACAAATGCATGGAGAGATAATTCCAAAGAGTCTTTGTGATTTTTAAGGATAGGCAAAGAAGTGGGTTGTTGAGCTCTTGTAAATATCCAACCACTTGAGAATTCAACTTTTTCTACCCCCCCCCCCCCCCAATTTTTGGCCACTTGCATCCTCAACATGCTTGTGGCATGCACACCCACCACACCTAAAGCATGTTGGGATCAGTTACAAGTCCCTTTCCTATAAAATTCCACCAAGCTATTATTAGGGGGTTGTACTAGTGGAATTTCCCAAACATGGATTTTGGGGTTCATTTTTAGTGCGTGATATAATTTTCTATTTATTATTATAGTTTTCAAATTTTTTTGCACACATGAACTCTAAAATTTTCATTTTGTTGTGATCTTATATGTTTTTTGTTTACGAGGAAAAATGGGAGTCACAAGTTTGTTCCTGAAAAAAAAAAAAATTTGAACATCCAAAATGGGATGCACAAATGCTGAGAGCGATAATTCCAAAGACTATCTGTGATTTTTAAGGATAGGCAAAAAAGTGGGTTGTTTGGCTCTGGTTAATATCCAACCACTTGAGAATTCAACTATTTCCACCCCCCCTTAATTTTTGGCCACTTGCATCCTCAACATGCTTGTGGCATGCACACCCACCACACTTAAAGCATGTTGGGATCAGTTACAAGTCCCTTTCCTATAAAATTCAACCAAGCTATTATTAGGGGGTTGTAAAGGTGGAATTTCCCAAACATGGATTTTGGGGTTCATTTTTAGTGCGTGAAATAATTTTCTATTCACTATTATAGTTTTGAAATTTTTCTGCACAGATGAACTCTATAATTTTCATTTTGTTGCGATCTTATATCTTTTTTGTTTACGAGGAAAAATGGGACTCACTAGTTTGGACCTGAACAAAAAAAAATTTTTGAACATCCAAAATGGGGATGCACAAATGCTGGGAGAGATAATTCCAAAGAGTATTTGTGATTCTTAAGGATAGGCAAAAAAGTGGGTTGTTTGGTTCTGGTAAATATCCAACCACTTGAGAATTCAACTTTTTCGACCCCCCCATATTTTTTGCCACTTGCTTCCTCAACATGCTTGTGGCATGCACACCCACTACACTTAAAGCATGTTGGGATCAGTTAGAAGTCCCTTTCCTATAAAATTCCACCAAGCTATTATTAGGGGGTTGTACTAGTGGAATTTCCCAAACATGGATTTTGGGGTTCATTTTTAGTGCGTGAAATAATTTTCTATTCATTATTATAGTTTTCAAATTTTTTTGCACACATGAACTCTAAAATTTTCATTTTGTTGCGCTCTTATATCTTTTTTGTTTACGAGGAAATATGTGAGTCACAAGTTTGGACCTGAAAAAAAAAAAAATTTTGAAAATCCAAAAATGGGGATGCACAAATGCATGGAGAGATAATTCCAAAGAGTCTTTGTGATTTTTAAGGATAGGCAAAGAAGTGGGTTGTTGAGCTCTTGTAAATATCCAACCACTTGAGAATTCAACTTTTTCTACCCCCCCCCAATTTTTGGCCACTTGCATCCTCAACATGCTTGTGGCATGCACACCCACCACACCTAAAGCATGTTGGGATCAGTTACAAGTCCCTTTCCTATAAAATTCCACCAAGCTATTATTAGGGGGTTGTACTAGTGGAATTTCCCAAACATGGATTTTGGGGTTCATTTTTAGTGCGTGATATAATTTTCTATTTATTATTATAGTTTTCAAATTTTTTTGCACACATGAACTCTAAAATTTTCATTTTGTTGTGATCTTATATGTTTTTTGTTTACGAGGAAAAATGGGAGTCACAAGTTTGTTCCTGAAAAAAAAAAAAATTTGAACATCCAAAATGGGATGCACAAATGCTGAGAGCGATAATTCCAAAGACTATCTGTGATTTTTAAGGATAGGCAAAAAAGTGGGTTGTTTGGCTCTGGTTAATATCCAACCACTTGAGAATTCAACTATTTCCACCCCCCCTTAATTTTTGGCCACTTGCATCCTCAACATGCTTGTGGCATGCACACCCACCACACTTAAAGCATGTTGGGATCAGTTACAAGTCCCTTTCCTATAAAATTCAACCAAGCTATTATTAGGGGGTTGTAAAGGTGGAATTTCCCAAACATGGATTTTGGGGTTCATTTTTAGTGCGTGAAATAATTTTCTATTCACTATTATAGTTTTGAAATTTTTCTGCACAGATGAACTCTATAATTTTCATTTTGTTGCGATCTTATATCTTTTTTGTTTACGAGGAAAAATGGGACTCACTAGTTTGGACCTGAACAAAAAAAAATTTTTGAACATCCAAAATGGGGATGCACAAATGCTGGGAGAGATAATTCCAAAGAGTATTTGTGATTCTTAAGGATAGGCAAAAAAGTGGGTTGTTTGGTTCTGGTAAATATCCAACCACTTGAGAATTCAACTTTTTCGACCCCCCCATATTTTTTGCCACTTGCTTCCTCAACATGCTTGTGGCATGCACACCCACTACACTTAAAGCATGTTGGGATCAGTTAGAAGTCCCTTTCCTATAAAATTCCACCAAGCTATTATTAGGGGGTTGTACTAGTGGAATTTCCCAAACATGGATTTTGGGGTTCATTTTTAGTGCGTGAAATAATTTTCTATTCATTATTATAGTTTTCAAATTTTTTTGCACACATGAACTCTAAAATTTTCATTTTGTTGCGCTCTTATATCTTTTTTGTTTACGAGGAAATATGTGAGTCACAAGTTTGGACCTGAAAAAAAAAAAAATTTTGAAAATCCAAAAATGGGGATGCACAAATGCATGGAGAGATAATTCCAAAGAGTCTTTGTGATTTTTAAGGATAGGCAAAGAAGTGGGTTGTTGAGCTCTTGTAAATATCCAACCACTTGAGAATTCAACTTTTTCTACCCCCCCCCCCCCCCAATTTTTGGCCACTTGCATCCTCAACATGCTTGTGGCATGCACACCCACCACACCTAAAGCATGTTGGGATCAGTTACAAGTCCCTTTCCTATAAAATTCCACCAAGCTATTATTAGGGGGTTGTACTAGTGGAATTTCCCAAACATGGATTTTGGGGTTCATTTTTAGTGCGTGATATAATTTTCTATTTATTATTATAGTTTTCAAATTTTTTTGCACACATGAACTCTAAAATTTTCATTTTGTTGTGATCTTATATGTTTTTTGTTTACGAGGAAAAATGGGAGTCACAAGTTTGTTCCTGAAAAAAAAAAAAATTTGAACATCCAAAATGGGATGCACAAATGCTGAGAGCGATAATTCCAAAGACTATCTGTGATTTTTAAGGATAGGCAAAAAAGTGGGTTGTTTGGCTCTGGTTAATATCCAACCACTTGAGAATTCAACTATTTCCACCCCCCCTTAATTTTTGGCCACTTGCATCCTCAACATGCTTGTGGCATGCACACCCACCACACTTAAAGCATGTTGGGATCAGTTACAAGTCCCTTTCCTATAAAATTCAACCAAGCTATTATTAGGGGGTTGTAAAGGTGGAATTTCCCAAACATGGATTTTGGGGTTCATTTTTAGTGCGTGAAATAATTTTCTATTCACTATTATAGTTTTGAAATTTTTCTGCACAGATGAACTCTATAATTTTCATTTTGTTGCGATCTTATATCTTTTTTGTTTACGAGGAAAAATGGGACTCACTAGTTTGGACCTGAACAAAAAAAAATTTTTGAACATCCAAAATGGGGATGCACAAATGCTGGGAGAGATAATTCCAAAGAGTATTTGTGATTCTTAAGGATAGGCAAAAAAGTGGGTTGTTTGGTTCTGGTAAATATCCAACCACTTGAGAATTCAACTTTTTCGACCCCCCCATATTTTTTGCCACTTGCTTCCTCAACATGCTTGTGGCATGCACACCCACTACACTTAAAGCATGTTGGGATCAGTTAGAAGTCCCTTTCCTATAAAATTCCACCAAGCTATTATTAGGGGGTTGTACTAGTGGAATTTCCCAAACATGGATTTTGGGGTTCATTTTTAGTGCGTGAAATAATTTTCTATTCATTATTATAGTTTTCAAATTTTTTTGCACACATGAACTCTAAAATTTTCATTTTGTTGCGCTCTTATATCTTTTTTGTTTACGAGGAAATATGTGAGTCACAAGTTTGGACCTGAAAAAAACAAAAATTTTGAAAATCCAAAAATGGGGATGCACAAATGCATGGAGAGATAATTCCAAAGAGTCTTTGTGATTTTTAAGGATAGGCAAAGAAGTGGGTTGTTGAGCTCTTGTAAATATCCAACCACTTGAGAATTCAACTTTTTCTACCCCCCCCCAATTTTTGGCCACTTGCATCCTCAACATGCTTGTGGCATGCACACCCACCACACCTAAAGCATGTTGGGATCAGTTACAAGTCCCTTTCCTATAAAATTCCACCAAGCTATTATTAGGGGGTTGTACTAGTGGAATTTCCCAAACATGGATTTTGGGGTTCATTTTTAGTGCGTGATATAATTTTCTATTTATTATTATAGTTTTCAAATTTTTTTGCACACATGAACTCTAAAATTTTCATTTTGTTGTGATCTTATATGTTTTTTGTTTACGAGGAAAAATGGGAGTCACAAGTTTGTTCCTGAAAAAAAAAAAAATTTGAACATCCAAAATGGGATGCACAAATGCTGAGAGCGATAATTCCAAAGACTATCTGTGATTTTTAAGGATAGGCAAAAAAGTGGGTTGTTTGGCTCTGGTTAATATCCAACCACTTGAGAATTCAACTATTTCCACCCCCCCTTAATTTTTGGCCACTTGCATCCTCAACATGCTTGTGGCATGCACACCCACCACACTTAAAGCATGTTGGGATCAGTTACAAGTCCCTTTCCTATAAAATTCAACCAAGCTATTATTAGGGGGTTGTAAAGGTGGAATTTCCCAAACATGGATTTTGGGGTTCATTTTTAGTGCGTGAAATAATTTTCTATTCACTATTATAGTTTTGAAATTTTTCTGCACAGATGAACTCTATAATTTTCATTTTGTTGCGATCTTATATCTTTTTTGTTTACGAGGAAAAATGGGACTCACTAGTTTGGACCTGAACAAAAAAAAATTTTTGAACATCCAAAATGGGGATGCACAAATGCTGGGAGAGATAATTCCAAAGAGTATTTGTGATTCTTAAGGATAGGCAAAAAAGTGGGTTGTTTGGTTCTGGTAAATATCCAACCACTTGAGAATTCAACTTTTTCGACCCCCCCATATTTTTTGCCACTTGCTTCCTCAACATGCTTGTGGCATGCACACCCACTACACTTAAAGCATGTTGGGATCAGTTAGAAGTCCCTTTCCTATAAAATTCCACCAAGCTATTATTAGGGGGTTGTACTAGTGGAATTTCCCAAACATGGATTTTGGGGTTCATTTTTAGTGCGTGAAATAATTTTCTATTCATTATTATAGTTTTCAAATTTTTTTGCACACATGAACTCTAAAATTTTCATTTTGTTGCGCTCTTATATCTTTTTTGTTTACGAGGAAATATGTGAGTCACAAGTTTGGACCTGAATAAAAAAAAAATTTTGAAAATCCAAAAATGGGGATGCACAAATGCATGGAGAGATAATTCCAAAGAGTCTTTGTGATTTTTAAGGATAGGCAAAGAAGTGGGTTGTTGAGCTCTTGTAAATATCCAACCACTTGAGAATTCAACTTTTTCTACCCCCCCCCAATTTTTGGCCACTTGCATCCTCAACATGCTTGTGGCATGCACACCCACCACACCTAAAGCATGTTGGGATCAGTTACAAGTCCCTTTCCTATAAAATTCCACCAAGCTATTATTAGGGGGTTGTACTAGTGGAATTTCCCAAACATGGATTTTGGGGTTCATTTTTAGTGCGTGATATAATTTTCTATTTATTATTATAGTTTTCAAATTTTTTTGCACACATGAACTCTAAAATTTTCATTTTGTTGTGATCTTATATGTTTTTTGTTTACGAGGAAAAATGGGAGTCACAAGTTTGTTCCTGAAAAAAAAAAAAATTTGAACATCCAAAATGGGATGCACAAATGCTGAGAGCGATAATTCCAAAGACTATCTGTGATTTTTAAGGATAGGCAAAAAAGTGGGTTGTTTGGCTCTGGTTAATATCCAACCACTTGAGAATTCAACTATTTCCACCCCCCCTTAATTTTTGGCCACTTGCATCCTCAACATGCTTGTGGCATGCACACCCACCACACTTAAAGCATGTTGGGATCAGTTACAAGTCCCTTTCCTATAAAATTCAACCAAGCTATTATTAGGGGGTTGTAAAGGTGGAATTTCCCAAACATGGATTTTGGGGTTCATTTTTAGTGCGTGAAATAATTTTCTATTCACTATTATAGTTTTGAAATTTTTCTGCACAGATGAACTCTATAATTTTCATTTTGTTGCGATCTTATATCTTTTTTGTTTACGAGGAAAAATGGGACTCACTAGTTTGGACCTGAACAAAAAAAAATTTTTGAACATCCAAAATGGGGATGCACAAATGCTGGGAGAGATAATTCCAAAGAGTATTTGTGATTCTTAAGGATAGGCAAAAAAGTGGGTTGTTTGGTTCTGGTAAATATCCAACCACTTGAGAATTCAACTTTTTCGACCCCCCCATATTTTTTGCCACTTGCTTCCTCAACATGCTTGTGGCATGCACACCCACTACACTTAAAGCATGTTGGGATCAGTTAGAAGTCCCTTTCCTATAAAATTCCACCAAGCTATTATTAGGGGGTTGTACTAGTGGAATTTCCCAAACATGGATTTTGGGGTTCATTTTTAGTGCGTGAAATAATTTTCTATTCATTATTATAGTTTTCAAATTTTTTTGCACACATGAACTCTAAAATTTTCATTTTGTTGCGCTCTTATATCTTTTTTGTTTACGAGGAAATATGTGAGTCACAAGTTTGGACCTGAAAAAAAAAAAAATTTTGAAAATCCAAAAATGGGGATGCACAAATGCATGGAGAGATAATTCCAAAGAGTCTTTGTGATTTTTAAGGATAGGCAAAGAAGTGGGTTGTTGAGCTCTTGTAAATATCCAACCACTTGAGAATTCAACTTTTTCTACCCCCCCCCAATTTTTGGCCACTTGCATCCTCAACATGCTTGTGGCATGCACACCCACCACACCTAAAGCATGTTGGGATCAGTTACAAGTCCCTTTCCTATAAAATTCCACCAAGCTATTATTAGGGGGTTGTACTAGTGGAATTTCCCAAACATGGATTTTGGGGTTCATTTTTAGTGCGTGATATAATTTTCTATTTATTATTATAGTTTTCAAATTTTTTTGCACACATGAACTCTAAAATTTTCATTTTGTTGTGATCTTATATGTTTTTTGTTTACGAGGAAAAATGGGAGTCACAAGTTTGTTCCTGAAAAAAAAAAAAATTTGAACATCCAAAATGGGATGCACAAATGCTGAGAGAGATAATTCCAAAGACTATCTGTGATTTTTAAGGATAGGCAAAAAAGTGGGTTGTTTGGCTCTGGTTAATATCCAACCACTTGAGAATTCAACTATTTCCACCCCCCCTTAATTTTTGGCCACTTGCATCCTCAACATGCTTGTGGCATGCACACCCACCACACTTAAAGCATGTTGGGATCAGTTACAAGTCCCTTTCCTATAAAATTCAACCAAGCTATTATTAGGGGGTTGTAAAGGTGGAATTTCCCAAACATGGATTTTGGGGTTCATTTTTAGTGCGTGAAATAATTTTCTATTCACTATTATAGTTTTGAAATTTTTCTGCACAGATGAACTCTATAATTTTCATTTTATTGCGATCTTATATCTTTTTTGTTTACGAGGAAAAATGGGACTCACTAGTTTGGACCTGAACAAAAAAAAATTTTTGAACATCCAAAATGGGGATGCACAAATGCTGGGAGAGATAATTCCAAAGAGTATTTGTGATTCTTAAGGATAGGCAAAAAAGTGGGTTGTTTGGTTCTGGTAAATATCCAACCACTTGAGAATTCAACTTTTTCGACCCCCCCATATTTTTTGCCACTTGCTTCCTCAACATGCTTGTGGCATGCACACCCACTACACTTAAAGCATGTTGGGATCAGTTAGAAGTCCCTTTCCTATAAAATTCCACCAAGCTATTATTAGGGGGTTGTACTAGTGGAATTTCCCAAACATGGATTTTGGGGTTCATTTTTAGTGCGTGAAATAATTTTCTATTCATTATTATAGTTTTCAAATTTTTTTGCACACATGAACTCTAAAATTTTCATTTTGTTGCGCTCTTATATCTTTTTTGTTTACGAGGAAATATGTGAGTCACAAGTTTGGACCTGAAAAAAACAAAAATTTTGAAAATCCAAAAATGGGGATGCACAAATGCATGGAGAGATAATTCCAAAGAGTCTTTGTGATTTTTAAGGATAGGCAAAGAAGTGGGTTGTTGAGCTCTTGTAAATATCCAACCACTTGAGAATTCAACTTTTTCTACCCCCCCCCCCCCCCCAATTTTTGGCCACTTGCATCCTCAACATGCTTGTGGCATGCACACCCACCACACCTAAAGCATGTTGGGATCAGTTACAAGTCCCTTTCCTATAAAATTCCACCAAGCTATTATTAGGGGGTTGTACTAGTGGAATTTCCCAAACATGGATTTTGGGGTTCATTTTTAGTGCGTGATATAATTTTCTATTTATTATTATAGTTTTCAAATTTTTTTGCACACATGAACTCTAAAATTTTCATTTTGTTGTGATCTTATATGTTTTTTGTTTACGAGGAAAAATGGGAGTCACAAGTTTGTTCCTGAAAAAAAAAAAAATTTGAACATCCAAAATGGGATGCACAAATGCTGAGAGCGATAATTCCAAAGACTATCTGTGATTTTTAAGGATAGGCAAAAAAGTGGGTTGTTTGGCTCTGGTTAATATCCAACCACTTGAGAATTCAACTATTTCCACCCCCCCTTAATTTTTGGCCACTTGCATCCTCAACATGCTTGTGGCATGCACACCCACCACACTTAAAGCATGTTGGGATCAGTTACAAGTCCCTTTCCTATAAAATTCAACCAAGCTATTATTAGGGGGTTGTAAAGGTGGAATTTCCCAAACATGGATTTTGGGGTTCATTTTTAGTGCGTGAAATAATTTTCTATTCACTATTATAGTTTTGAAATTTTTCTGCACAGATGAACTCTATAATTTTCATTTTGTTGCGATCTTATATCTTTTTTGTTTACGAGGAAAAATGGGACTCACTAGTTTGGACCTGAACAAAAAAAAATTTTTGAACATCCAAAATGGGGATGCACAAATGCTGGGAGAGATAATTCCAAAGAGTATTTGTGATTCTTAAGGATAGGCAAAAAAGTGGGTTGTTTGGTTCTGGTAAATATCCAACCACTTGAGAATTCAACTTTTTCGACCCCCCCATATTTTTTGCCACTTGCTTCCTCAACATGCTTGTGGCATGCACACCCACTACACTTAAAGCATGTTGGGATCAGTTAGAAGTCCCTTTCCTATAAAATTCCACCAAGCTATTATTAGGGGGTTGTACTAGTGGAATTTCCCAAACATGGATTTTGGGGTTCATTTTTAGTGCGTGAAATAATTTTCTATTCATTATTATAGTTTTCAAATTTTTTTGCACACATGAACTCTAAAATTTTCATTTTGTTGCGCTCTTATATCTTTTTTGTTTACGAGGAAATATGTGAGTCACAAGTTTGGACCTGAATAAAAAAAAAATTTTGAAAATCCAAAAATGGGGATGCACAAATGCATGGAGAGATAATTCCAAAGAGTCTTTGTGATTTTTAAGGATAGGCAAAGAAGTGGGTTGTTGAGCTCTTGTAAATATCCAACCACTTGAGAATTCAACTTTTTCTACCCCCCCCCAATTTTTGGCCACTTGCATCCTCAACATGCTTGTGGCATGCACACCCACCACACCTAAAGCATGTTGGGATCAGTTACAAGTCCCTTTCCTATAAAATTCCACCAAGCTATTATTAGGGGGTTGTACTAGTGGAATTTCCCAAACATGGATTTTGGGGTTCATTTTTAGTGCGTGATATAATTTTCTATTTATTATTATAGTTTTCAAATTTTTTTGCACACATGAACTCTAAAATTTTCATTTTGTTGTGATCTTATATGTTTTTTGTTTACGAGGAAAAATGGGAGTCACAAGTTTGTTCCTGAAAAAAAAAAAAATTTGAACATCCAAAATGGGATGCACAAATGCTGAGAGCGATAATTCCAAAGACTATCTGTGATTTTTAAGGATAGGCAAAAAAGTGGGTTGTTTGGCTCTGGTTAATATCCAACCACTTGAGAATTCAACTATTTCCACCCCCCCTTAATTTTTGGCCACTTGCATCCTCAACATGCTTGTGGCATGCACACCCACCACACTTAAAGCATGTTGGGATCAGTTACAAGTCCCTTTCCTATAAAATTCAACCAAGCTATTATTAGGGGGTTGTAAAGGTGGAATTTCCCAAACATGGATTTTGGGGTTCATTTTTAGTGCGTGAAATAATTTTCTATTCACTATTATAGTTTTGAAATTTTTCTGCACAGATGAACTCTATAATTTTCATTTTGTTGCGATCTTATATCTTTTTTGTTTACGAGGAAAAATGGGACTCACTAGTTTGGACCTGAACAAAAAAAAATTTTTGAACATCCAAAATGGGGATGCACAAATGCTGGGAGAGATAATTCCAAAGAGTATTTGTGATTCTTAAGGATAGGCAAAAAAGTGGGTTGTTTGGTTCTGGTAAATATCCAACCACTTGAGAATTCAACTTTTTCGACCCCCCCATATTTTTTGCCACTTGCTTCCTCAACATGCTTGTGGCATGCACACCCACTACACTTAAAGCATGTTGGGATCAGTTAGAAGTCCCTTTCCTATAAAATTCCACCAAGCTATTATTAGGGGGTTGTACTAGTGGAATTTCCCAAACATGGATTTTGGGGTTCATTTTTAGTGCGTGAAATAATTTTCTATTCATTATTATAGTTTTCAAATTTTTTTGCACACATGAACTCTAAAATTTTCATTTTGTTGCGCTCTTATATCTTTTTTGTTTACGAGGAAATATGTGAGTCACAAGTTTGGACCTGAAAAAAACAAAAATTTTGAAAATCCAAAAATGGGGATGCACAAATGCATGGAGAGATAATTCCAAAGAGTCTTTGTGATTTTTAAGGATAGGCAAAGAAGTGGGTTGTTGAGCTCTTGTAAATATCCAACCACTTGAGAATTCAACTTTTTCTACCCCCCCCCCCCCCCCCCCCCCAAATTTTTGGCCACTTGCATCCTCAACATGCTTGTGGCATGCACACCCACCACACCTAAAGCATGTTGGGATCAGTTACAAGTCCCTTTCCTATAAAATTCCACCGAGCTATTATTAGGGGGTTGTACTAGTGGAATTTCCCAAACATGGATTTTGGGGTTCATTTTTAGTGCGTGATATAATTTTCTATTTATTATTATAGTTTTCAAATTTTTTTGCACACATGAACTCTAAAATTTTCATTTTGTTGTGATCTTATATGTTTTTTGTTTACGAGGAAAAATGGGAGTCACAAGTTTGTTCCTGAAAAAAAAAAAATTTGAACATCCAAAATGGGATGCACAAATGCTGAGAGAGATAATTCCAAAGACTATCTGTGATTTTTAAGGATAGGCAAAAAAGTGGGTTGTTTGGCTCTGGTTAATATCCAACCACTTGAGAATTCAACTATTTCCACCCCCCCTTAATTTTTGGCCACTTGCATCCTCAACATGCTTGTGGCATGCACACCCACCACACTTAAAGCATGTTGGGATCAGTTACAAGTCCCTTTCCTATAAAATTCAACCAAGCTATTATTAGGGGGTTGTAAAGGTGGAATTTCCCAAACATGGATTTTGGGGTTCATTTTTAGTGCGTGAAATAATTTTCTATTCACTATTATAGTTTTGAAATTTTTCTGCACAGATGAACTCTATAATTTTCATTTTGTTGCGATCTTATATCTTTTTTGTTTACGAGGAAAAATGGGACTCACTAGTTTGGACCTGAACAAAAAAAAATTTTTGAACATCCAAAATGGGGATGCACAAATGCTGGGAGAGATAATTCCAAAGAGTATTTGTGATTCTTAAGGATAGGCAAAAAAGTGGGTTGTTTGGTTCTGGTAAATATCCAACCACTTGAGAATTCAACTTTTTCGACCCCCCCATATTTTTTGCCACTTGCTTCCTCAACATGCTTGTGGCATGCACACCCACTACACTTAAAGCATGTTGGGATCAGTTAGAAGTCCCTTTCCTATAAAATTCCACCAAGCTATTATTAGGGGGTTGTACTAGTGGAATTTCCCAAACATGGATTTTGGGGTTCATTTTTAGTGCGTGAAATAATTTTCTATTCATTATTATAGTTTTCAAATTTTTTTGCACACATGAACTCTAAAATTTTCATTTTGTTGCGCTCTTATATCTTTTTTGTTTACGAGGAAATATGTGAGTCACAAGTTTGGACCTGAAAAAAACAAAAATTTTGAAAATCCAAAAATGGGGATGCACAAATGCATGGAGAGATAATTCCAAAGAGTCTTTGTGATTTTTAAGGATAGGCAAAGAAGTGGGTTGTTGAGCTCTTGTAAATATCCAACCACTTGAGAATTCAACTTTTTCTACCCCCCCCCCAATTTTTGGCCACTTGCATCCTCAACATGCTTGTGGCATGCACACCCACCACACCTAAAGCATGTTGGGATCAGTTACAAGTCCCTTTCCTATAAAATTCCACCAAGCTATTATTAGGGGGTTGTACTAGTGGAATTTCCCAAACATGGATTTTGGGGTTCATTTTTAGTGCGTGATATAATTTTCTATTTATTATTATAGTTTTCAAATTTTTTTGCACACATGAACTCTAAAATTTTCATTTTGTTGTGATCTTATATGTTTTTTGTTTACGAGGAAAAATGGGAGTCACAAGTTTGTTCCTGAAAAAAAAAAAAATTTGAACATCCAAAATGGGATGCACAAATGCTGAGAGAGATAATTCCAAAGACTATCTGTGATTTTTAAGGATAGGCAAAAAAGTGGGTTGTTTGGCTCTGGTTAATATCCAACCACTTGAGAATTCAACTATTTCCACCCCCCCTTAATTTTTGGCCACTTGCATCCTCAACATGCTTGTGGCATGCACACCCACCACACTTAAAGCATGTTGGGATCAGTTACAAGTCCCTTTCCTATAAAATTCAACCAAGCTATTATTAGGGGGTTGTAAAGGTGGAATTTCCCAAACATGGATTTTGGGGTTCATTTTTAGTGCGTGAAATAATTTTCTATTCACTATTATAGTTTTGAAATTTTTCTGCACAGATGAACTCTATAATTTTCATTTTGTTGCGATCTTATATCTTTTTTGTTTACGAGGAAAAATGGGACTCACTAGTTTGGACCTGAACAAAAAAAAATTTTTGAACATCCAAAATGGGCATGCACAAATGCTGGGAGAGATAATTCCAAAGAGTATTTGTGATTCTTAAGGATAGGCAAAAAAGTGGGTTGTTTGGTTCTGGTAAATATCCAACCACTTGAGAATTCAACTTTTTCGACCCCCCCATATTTTTTGCCACTTGCTTCCTCAACATGCTTGTGGCATGCACACCCACTACACTTAAAGCATGTTGGGATCAGTTAGAAGTCCCTTTCCTATAAAATTCCACCAAGCTATTATTAGGGGGTTGTACTAGTGGAATTTCCCAAACATGGATTTTGGGGTTCATTTTTAGTGCGTGAAATAATTTTCTATTCATTATTATAGTTTTCAAATTTTTTTGCACACATGAACTCTAAAATTTTCATTTTGTTGCGCTCTTATATCTTTTTTGTTTACGAGGAAATATGTGAGTCACAAGTTTGGACCTGAAAAAAACAAAAATTTTGAAAATCCAAAAATGGGGATGCACAAATGCATGGAGAGATAATTCCAAAGAGTCTTTGTGATTTTTAAGGATAGGCAAAGAAGTGGGTTGTTGAGCTCTTGTAAATATCCAACCACTTGAGAATTCAACTTTTTCTACCCCCCCCCAATTTTTGGCCACTTGCATCCTCAACATGCTTGTGGCATGCACACCCACCACACCTAAAGCATGTTGGGATCAGTTACAAGTCCCTTTCCTATAAAATTCCACCAAGCTATTATTAGGGGGTTGTACTAGTGGAATTTCCCAAACATGGATTTTGGGGTTCATTTTTAGTGCGTGATATAATTTTCTATTTATTATTATAGTTTTCAAATTTTTTTGCACACATGAACTCTAAAATTTTCATTTTGTTGTGATCTTATATGTTTTTTGTTTACGAGGAAAAATGGGAGTCACAAGTTTGTTCCTGAAAAAAAAAAAAATTTGAACATCCAAAATGGGATGCACAAATGCTGAGAGAGATAATTCCAAAGACTATCTGTGATTTTTAAGGATAGGCAAAAAAGTGGGTTGTTTGGCTCTGGTTAATATCCAACCACTTGAGAATTCAACTATTTCCACCCCCCCTTAATTTTTGGCCACTTGCATCCTCAACATGCTTGTGGCATGCACACCCACCACACTTAAAGCATGTTGGGATCAGTTACAAGTCCCTTTCCTATAAAATTCAACCAAGCTATTATTAGGGGGTTGTAAAGGTGGAATTTCCCAAACATGGATTTTGGGGTTCATTTTTAGTGCGTGAAATAATTTTCTATTCACTATTATAGTTTTGAAATTTTTCTGCACAGATGAACTCTATAATTTTCATTTTGTTGCGATCTTATATCTTTTTTGTTTACGAGGAAAAATGGGACTCACTAGTTTGGACCTGAACAAAAAAAAATTTTTGAACATCCAAAATGGGGATGCACAAATGCTGGGAGAGATAATTCCAAAGAGTATTTGTGATTCTTAAGGATAGGCAAAAAAGTGGGTTGTTTGGTTCTGGTAAATATCCAACCACTTGAGAATTCAACTTTTTCGACCCCCCCATATTTTTTGCCACTTGCTTCCTCAACATGCTTGTGGCATGCACACCCACTACACTTAAAGCATGTTGGGATCAGTTAGAAGTCCCTTTCCTATAAAATTCCACCAAGCTATTATTAGGGGGTTGTACTAGTGGAATTTCCCAAACATGGATTTTGGGGTTCATTTTTAGTGCGTGAAATAATTTTCTATTCATTATTATAGTTTTCAAATTTTTTTGCACACATGAACTCTAAAATTTTCATTTTGTTGCGCTCTTATATCTTTTTTGTTTACGAGGAAATATGTGAGTCACAAGTTTGGACCTGAAAAAAACAAAAATTTTGAAAATCCAAAAATGGGGATGCACAAATGCATGGAGAGATAATTCCAAAGAGTCTTTGTGATTTTTAAGGATAGGCAAAGAAGTGGGTTGTTGAGCTCTTGTAAATATCCAACCACTTGAGAATTCAACTTTTTCTACCCCACCCCAATTTTTGGCCACTTGCATCCTCAACATGCTTGTGGCATGCACACCCACCACACCTAAAGCATGTTGGGATCAGTTACAAGTCCCTTTCCTATAAAATTCCACCAAGCTATTATTAGGGGGTTGTACTAGTGGAATTTCCCAAACATGGATTTTGGGGTTCATTTTTAGTGCGTGATATAATTTTCTATTTATTATTATAGTTTTCAAATTTTTTTGCACACATGAACTCTAAAATTTTCATTTTGTTGTGATCTTATATGTTTTTTGTTTACGAGGAAAAATGGGAGTCACAAGTTTGTTCCTGAAAAAAAAAAAAATTTGAACATCCAAAATGGGATGCACAAATGCTGAGAGAGATAATTCCAAAGACTATCTGTGATTTTTAAGGATAGGCAAAAAAGTGGGTTGTTTGGCTCTGGTTAATATCCAACCACTTGAGAATTCAACTATTTCCACCCCCCCTTAATTTTTGGCCACTTGCATCCTCAACATGCTTGTGGCATGCACACCCACCACACTTAAAGCATGTTGGGATCAGTTACAAGTCCCTTTCCTATAAAATTCAACCAAGCTATTATTAGGGGGTTGTAAAGGTGGAATTTCCCAAACATGGATTTTGGGGTTCATTTTTAGTGCGTGAAATAATTTTCTATTCACTATTATAGTTTTGAAATTTTTCTGCACAGATGAACTCTATAATTTTCATTTTGTTGCGATCTTATATCTTTTTTGTTTACGAGGAAAAATGGGACTCACTAGTTTGGACCTGAACAAAAAAAAAATTTTGAACATCCAAAATGGGGATGCACAAATGCTGGGAGAGATAATTCCAAAGAGTATTTGTGATTCTTAAGGATAGGCAAAAAAGTGGGTTGTTTGGTTCTGGTAAATATCCAACCACTTGAGAATTCAACTTTTTCGACCCCCCCATATTTTTTGCCACTTGCTTCCTCAACATGCTTGTGGCATGCACACCCACTACACTTAAAGCATGTTGGGATCAGTTAGAAGTCCCTTTCCTATAAAATTCCACCAAGCTATTATTAGGGGGTTGTACTAGTGGAATTTCCCAAACATGGATTTTGGGGTTCATTTTTAGTGCGTGAAATAATTTTCTATTCATTATTATAGTTTTCAAATTTTTTTGCACACATGAACTCTAAAATTTTCATTTTGTTGCGCTCTTATATCTTTTTTGTTTACGAGGAAATATGTGAGTCACAAGTTTGGACCTGAAAAAAACAAAAATTTTGAAAATCCAAAAATGGGGATGCACAAATGCATGGAGAGATAATTCCAAAGAGTCTTTGTGATTTTTAAGGATAGGCAAAGAAGTGGGTTGTTGAGCTCTTGTAAATATCCAACCACTTGAGAATTCAACTTTTTCTACCCCCCCCCAATTTTTGGCCACTTGCATCCTCAACATGCTTGTGGCATGCACACCCACCACACCTAAAGCATGTTGGGATCAGTTACAAGTCCCTTTCCTATAAAATTCCACCAAGCTATTATTAGGGGGTTGTACTAGTGGAATTTCCCAAACATGGATTTTGGGGTTCATTTTTAGTGCGTGATATAATTTTCTATTTATTATTATAGTTTTCAAATTTTTTTGCACACATGAACTCTAAAATTTTCATTTTGTTGTGATCTTATATGTTTTTTGTTTACGAGGAAAAATGGGAGTCACAAGTTTGTTCCTGAAAAAAAAAAAAATTTGAACATCCAAAATGGGATGCACAAATGCTGAGAGAGATAATTCCAAAGACTATCTGTGATTTTTAAGGATAGGCAAAAAAGTGGGTTGTTTGGCTCTGGTTAATATCCAACCACTTGAGAATTCAACTATTTCCACCCCCCCTTAATTTTTGGCCACTTGCATCCTCAACATGCTTGTGGCATGCACACCCACCACACTTAAAGCATGTTGGGATCAGTTACAAGTCCCTTTCCTATAAAATTCAACCAAGCTATTATTAGGGGGTTGTAAAGGTGGAATTTCCCAAACATGGATTTTGGGGTTCATTTTTAGTGCGTGAAATAATTTTCTATTCACTATTATAGTTTTGAAATTTTTCTGCACAGATGAACTCTATAATTTTCATTTTGTTGCGATCTTATATCTTTTTTGTTTACGAGGAAAAATGGGACTCACTAGTTTGGACCTGAACAAAAAAAAATTTTTGAACATCCAAAATGGGGATGCACAAATGCTGGGAGAGATAATTCCAAAGAGTATTTGTGATTCTTAAGGATAGGCAAAAAAGTGGGTTGTTTGGTTCTGGTAAATATCCAACCACTTGAGAATTCAACTTTTTCGACCCCCCCATATTTTTTGCCACTTGCTTCCTCAACATGCTTGTGGCATGCACACCCACTACACTTAAAGCATGTTGGGATCAGTTAGAAGTCCCTTTCCTATAAAATTCCACCAAGCTATTATTAGGGGGTTGTACTAGTGGAATTTCCCAAACATGGATTTTGGGGTTCATTTTTAGTGCGTGAAATAATTTTCTATTCATTATTATAGTTTTCAAATTTTTTTGCACACATGAACTCTAAAATTTTCATTTTGTTGCGCTCTTATATCTTTTTTGTTTACGAGGAAATATGTGAGTCACAAGTTTGGACCTGAAAAAAACAAAAATTTTGAAAATCCAAAAATGGGGATGCACAAATGCATGGAGAGATAATTCCAAAGAGTCTTTGTGATTTTTAAGGATAGGCAAAGAAGTGGGTTGTTGAGCTCTTGTAAATATCCAACCACTTGAGAATTCAACTTTTTCTACCCCCCCCCAATTTTTGGCCACTTGCATCCTCAACATGCTTGTGGCATGCACACCCACCACACCTAAAGCATGTTGGGATCAGTTACAAGTCCCTTTCCTATAAAATTCCACCAAGCTATTATTAGGGGGTTGTACTAGTGGAATTTCCCAAACATGGATTTTGGGGTTCATTTTTAGTGCGTGATATAATTTTCTATTTATTATTATAGTTTTCAAATTTTTTTGCACACATGAACTCTAAAATTTTCATTTTGTTGTGATCTTATATGTTTTTTGTTTACGAGGAAAAATGGGAGTCACAAGTTTGTTCCTGAAAAAAAAAAAAATTTGAACATCCAAAATGGGATGCACAAATGCTGAGAGAGATAATTCCAAAGACTATCTGTGATTTTTAAGGATAGGCAAAAAAGTGGGTTGTTTGGCTCTGGTTAATATCCAACCACTTGAGAATTCAACTATTTCCACCCCCCCTTAATTTTTGGCCACTTGCATCCTCAACATGCTTGTGGCATGCACACCCACCACACTTGAAGCATGTTGGGATCAGTTACAAGTCCCTTTCCTATAAAATTCAACCAAGCTATTATTAGGGGGTTGTAAAGGTGGAATTTCCCAAACATGGATTTTGGGGTTCATTTTTAGTGCGTGAAATAATTTTCTATTCACTATTATAGTTTTGAAATTTTTCTGCACAGATGAACTCTATAATTTTCATTTTGTTGCGATCTTATATCTTTTTTGTTTACGAGGAAAAATGGGACTCACTAGTTTGGACCTGAACAAAAAAAAATTTTTGAACATCCAAAATGGGGATGCACAAATGCTGGGAGAGATAATTCCAAAGAGTATTTGTGATTCTTAAGGATAGGCAAAAAAGTGGGTTGTTTGGTTCTGGTAAATATCCAACCACTTGAGAATTCAACTTTTTCGACCCCCCCATATTTTTTGCCACTTGCTTCCTCAACATGCTTGTGGCATGCACACCCACTACACTTAAAGCATGTTGGGATCAGTTAGAAGTCCCTTTCCTATAAAATTCCACCAAGCTATTATTAGGGGGTTGTACTAGTGGAATTTCCCAAACATGGATTTTGGGGTTCATTTTTAGTGCGTGAAATAATTTTCTATTCATTATTATAGTTTTCAAATTTTTTTGCACACATGAACTCTAAAATTTTCATTTTGTTGCGCTCTTATATCTTTTTTGTTTACGAGGAAATATGTGAGTCACAAGTTTGGACCTGAAAAAAACAAAAATTTTGAAAATCCAAAAATGGGGATGCACAAATGCATGGAGAGATAATTCCAAAGAGTCTTTGTGATTTTTAAGGATAGGCAAAGAAGTGGGTTGTTGAGCTCTTGTAAATATCCAACCACTTGAGAATTCAACTTTTTCTACCCCCCCCCAATTTTTGGCCACTTGCATCCTCAACATGCTTGTGGCATGCACACCCACCACACCTAAAGCATGTTGGGATCAGTTACAAGTCCCTTTCCTATAAAATTCCACCAAGCTATTATTAGGGGGTTGTACTAGTGGAATTTCCCAAACATGGATTTTGGGGTTCATTTTTAGTGCGTGATATAATTTTCTATTTATTATTATAGTTTTCAAATTTTTTTGCACACATGAACTCTAAAATTTTCATTTTGTTGTGATCTTATATGTTTTTTGTTTACGAGGAAAAATGGGAGTCACAAGTTTGTTCCTGAAAAAAAAAAAAATTTGAACATCCAAAATGGGATGCACAAATGCTGAGAGAGATAATTCCAAAGACTATCTGTGATTTTTAAGGATAGGCAAAAAAGTGGGTTGTTTGGCTCTGGTTAATATCCAACCACTTGAGAATTCAACTATTTCCACCCCCCCTTAATTTTTGGCCACTTGCATCCTCAACATGCTTGTGGCATGCACACCCACCACACTTAAAGCATGTTGGGATCAGTTACAAGTCCCTTTCCTATAAAATTCAACCAAGCTATTATTAGGGGGTTGTAAAGGTGGAATTTCCCAAACATGGATTTTGGGGTTCATTTTTAGTGCGTGAAATAATTTTCTATTCACTATTATAGTTTTGAAATTTTTCTGCACAGATGAACTCTATAATTTTCATTTTGTTGCGATCTTATATCTTTTTTGTTTACGAGGAAAAATGGGACTCACTAGTTTGGACCTGAACAAAAAAAAAATTTTGAACATCCAAAATGGGGATGCACAAATGCTGGGAGAGATAATTCCAAAGAGTATTTGTGATTCTTAAGGATAGGCAAAAAAGTGGGTTGTTTGGTTCTGGTAAATATCCAACCACTTGAGAATTCAACTTTTTCGACCCCCCCATATTTTTTGCCACTTGCTTCCTCAACATGCTTGTGGCATGCACACCCACTACACTTAAAGCATGTTGGGATCAGTTAGAAGTCCCTTTCCTATAAAATTCCACCAAGCTATTATTAGGGGGTTGTACTAGTGGAATTTCCCAAACATGGATTTTGGGGTTCATTTTTAGTGCGTGAAATAATTTTCTATTCATTATTATAGTTTTCAAATTTTTTTGCACACATGAACTCTAAAATTTTCATTTTGTTGCGCTCTTATATCTTTTTTGTTTACGAGGAAATATGTGAGTCACAAGTTTGGACCTGAAAAAAACAAAAATTTTGAAAATCCAAAAATGGGGATGCACAAATGCATGGAGAGATAATTCCAAAGAGTCTTTGTGATTTTTAAGGATAGGCAAAGAAGTGGGTTGTTGAGCTCTTGTAAATATCCAACCACTTGAGAATTCAACTTTTTCTACCCCCCCCCAATTTTTGGCCACTTGCATCCTCAACATGCTTGTGGCATGCACACCCACCACACCTAAAGCATGTTGGGATCAGTTACAAGTCCCTTTCCTATAAAATTCCACCAAGCTATTATTAGGGGGTTGTACTAGTGGAATTTCCCAAACATGGATTTTGGGGTTCATTTTTAGTGCGTGATATAATTTTCTATTTATTATTATAGTTTTCAAATTTTTTTGCACACATGAACTCTAAAATTTTCATTTTGTTGTGATCTTATATGTTTTTTGTTTACGAGGAAAAATGGGAGTCACAAGTTTGTTCCTGAAAAAAAAAAAAATTTGAACATCCAAAATGGGATGCACAAATGCTGAGAGAGATAATTCCAAAGACTATCTGTGATTTTTAAGGATAGGCAAAAAAGTGGGTTGTTTGGCTCTGGTTAATATCCAACCACTTGAGAATTCAACTATTTCCACCCCCCCTTAATTTTTGGCCACTTGCATCCTCAACATGCTTGTGGCATGCACACCCACCACACTTAAAGCATGTTGGGATCAGTTACAAGTCCCTTTCCTATAAAATTCAACCAAGCTATTATTAGGGGGTTGTAAAGGTGGAATTTCCCAAACATGGATTTTGGGGTTCATTTTTAGTGCGTGAAATAATTTTCTATTCACTATTATAGTTTTGAAATTTTTCTGCACAGATGAACTCTATAATTTTCATTTTGTTGCGATCTTATATCTTTTTTGTTTACGAGGAAAAATGGGACTCACTAGTTTGGACCTGAACAAAAAAAAATTTTTGAACATCCAAAATGGGGATGCACAAATGCTGGGAGAGATAATTCCAAAGAGTATTTGTGATTCTTAAGGATAGGCAAAAAAGTGGGTTGTTTGGTTCTGGTAAATATCCAACCACTTGAGAATTCAACTTTTTCGACCCCCCCATATTTTTTGCCACTTGCTTCCTCAACATGCTTGTGGCATGCACACCCACTACACTTAAAGCATGTTGGGATCAGTTAGAAGTCCCTTTCCTATAAAATTCCACCAAGCTATTATTAGGGGGTTGTACTAGTGGAATTTCCCAAACATGGATTTTGGGGTTCATTTTTAGTGCGTGAAATAATTTTCTATTCATTATTATAGTTTTCAAATTTTTTTGCACACATGAACTCTAAAATTTTCATTTTGTTGCGCTCTTATATCTTTTTTGTTTACGAGGAAATATGTGAGTCACAAGTTTGGACCTGAAAAAAACAAAAATTTTGAAAATCCAAAAATGGGGATGCACAAATGCATGGAGAGATAATTCCAAAGAGTCTTTGTGATTTTTAAGGATAGGCAAAGAAGTGGGTTGTTGAGCTCTTGTAAATATCCAACCACTTGAGAATTCAACTTTTTCTACCCCCCCCCAATTTTTGGCCACTTGCATCCTCAACATGCTTGTGGCATGCACACCCACCACACCTAAAGCATGTTGGGATCAGTTACAAGTCCCTTTCCTATAAAATTCCACCAAGCTATTATTAGGGGGTTGTACTAGTGGAATTTCCCAAACATGGATTTTGGGGTTCATTTTTAGTGCGTGATATAATTTTCTATTTATTATTATAGTTTTCAAATTTTTTTGCACACATGAACTCTAAAATTTTCATTTTGTTGTGATCTTATATGTTTTTTGTTTACGAGGAAAAATGGGAGTCACAAGTTTGTTCCTGAAAAAAAAAAAATTTGAACATCCAAAATGGGATGCACAAATGCTGAGAGAGATAATTCCAAAGACTATCTGTGATTTTTAAGGATAGGCAAAAAAGTGGGTTGTTTGGCTCTGGTTAATATCCAACCACTTGAGAATTCAACTATTTCCACCCCCCCTTAATTTTTGGCCACTTGCATCCTCAACATGCTTGTGGCATGCACACCCACCACACTTAAAGCATGTTGGGATCAGTTACAAGTCCCTTTCCTATAAAATTCAACCAAGCTATTATTAGGGGGTTGTAAAGGTGGAATTTCCCAAACATGGATTTTGGGGTTCATTTTTAGTGCGTGAAATAATTTTCTATTCACTATTATAGTTTTGAAATTTTTCTGCACAGATGAACTCTATAATTTTCATTTTGTTGCGATCTTATATCTTTTTTGTTTACGAGGAAAAATGGGACTCACTAGTTTGGACCTGAACAAAAAAAAATTTTTGAACATCCAAAATGGGGATGCACAAATGCTGGGAGAGATAATTCCAAAGAGTATTTGTGATTCTTAAGGATAGGCAAAAAAGTGGGTTGTTTGGTTCTGGTAAATATCCAACCACTTGAGAATTCAACTTTTTCGACCCCCCCATATTTTTTGCCACTTGCTTCCTCAACATGCTTGTGGCATGCACACCCACTACACTTAAAGCATGTTGGGATCAGTTAGAAGTCCCTTTCCTATAAAATTCCACCAAGCTATTATTAGGGGGTTGTACTAGTGGAATTTCCCAAACATGGATTTTGGGGTTCATTTTTAGTGCGTGAAATAATTTTCTATTCATTATTATAGTTTTCAAATTTTTTTGCACACATGAACTCTAAAATTTTCATTTTGTTGCGCTCTTATATCTTTTTTGTTTACGAGGAAATATGTGAGTCACAAGTTTGGACCTGAAAAAAACAAAAATTTTGAAAATCCAAAAATGGGGATGCACAAATGCATGGAGAGATAATTCCAAACAGTCTTTGTGATTTTTAAGGATAGGCAAAGAAGTGGGTTGTTGAGCTCTTGTAAATATCCAACCACTTGAGAATTCAACTTTTTCTACCCCACCCCAATTTTTGGCCACTTGCATCCTCAACATGCTTGTGGCATGCACACCCACCACACCTAAAGCATGTTGGGATCAGTTACAAGTCCCTTTCCTATAAAATTCCACCAAGCTATTATTAGGGGGTTGTACTAGTGGAATTTCCCAAACATGGATTTTGGGGTTCATTTTTAGTGCGTGATATAATTTTCTATTTATTATTATAGTTTTCAAATTTTTTTGCACACATGAACTCTAAAATTTTCATTTTGTTGTGATCTTATATGTTTTTTGTTTACGAGGAAAAATGGGAGTCACAAGTTTGTTCCTGAAAAAAAAAAAAATTTGAACATCCAAAATGGGATGCACAAATGCTGAGAGAGATAATTCCAAAGACTATCTGTGATTTTTAAGGATAGGCAAAAAAGTGGGTTGTTTGGCTCTGGTTAATATCCAACCACTTGAGAATTCAACTATTTCCACCCCCCCTTAATTTTTGGCCACTTGCATCCTCAACATGCTTGTGGCATGCACACCCACCACACTTAAAGCATGTTGGGATCAGTTACAAGTCCCTTTCCTATAAAATTCAACCAAGCTATTATTAGGGGGTTGTAAAGGTGGAATTTCCCAAACATGGATTTTGGGGTTCATTTTTAGTGCGTGAAATAATTTTCTATTCACTATTATAGTTTTGAAATTTTTCTGCACAGATGAACTCTATAATTTTCATTTTGTTGCGATCTTATATCTTTTTTGTTTACGAGGAAAAATGGGACTCACTAGTTTGGACCTGAACAAAAAAAAAATTTTGAACATCCAAAATGGGGATGCACAAATGCTGGGAGAGATAATTCCAAAGAGTATTTGTGATTCTTAAGGATAGGCAAAAAAGTGGGTTGTTTGGTTCTGGTAAATATCCAACCACTTGAGAATTCAACTTTTTCGACCCCCCCATATTTTTTGCCACTTGCTTCCTCAACATGCTTGTGGCATGCACACCCACTACACTTAAAGCATGTTGGGATCAGTTAGAAGTCCCTTTCCTATAAAATTCCACCAAGCTATTATTAGGGGGTTGTACTAGTGGAATTTCCCAAACATGGATTTTGGGGTTCATTTTTAGTGCGTGAAATAATTTTCTATTCATTATTATAGTTTTCAAATTTTTTTGCACACATGAACTCTAAAATTTTCATTTTGTTGCGCTCTTATATCTTTTTTGTTTACGAGGAAATATGTGAGTCACAAGTTTGGACCTGAAAAAAACAAAAATTTTGAAAATCCAAAAATGGGGATGCACAAATGTATGGAGAGATAATTCCAAAGAGTCTTTGTGATTTTTAAGGATAGGCAAAGAAGTGGGTTGTTGAGCTCTTGTAAATATCCAACCACTTGAGAATTCAACTTTTTCTACCCCCCCCCAATTTTTGGCCACTTGCATCCTCAACATGCTTGTGGCATGCACACCCACCACACCTAAAGCATGTTGGGATCAGTTACAAGTCCCTTTCCTATAAAATTCCACCAAGCTATTATTAGGGGGTTGTACTAGTGGAATTTCCCAAACATGGATTTTGGGGTTCATTTTTAGTGCGTGATATAATTTTCTATTTATTATTATAGTTTTCAAATTTTTTTGCACACATGAACTCTAAAATTTTCATTTTGTTGTGATCTTATATGTTTTTTGTTTACGAGGAAAAATGGGAGTCACAAGTTTGTTCCTGAAAAAAAAAAAAATTTGAACATCCAAAATGGGATGCACAAATGCTGAGAGAGATAATTCCAAAGACTATCTGTGATTTTTAAGGATAGGCAAAAAAGTGGGTTGTTTGGCTCTGGTTAATATCCAACCACTTGAGAATTCAACTATTTCCACCCCCCCTTAATTTTTGGCCACTTGCATCCTCAACATGCTTGTGGCATGCACACCCACCACACTTAAAGCATGTTGGGATCAGTTACAAGTCCCTTTCCTATAAAATTCAACCAAGCTATTATTAGGGGGTTGTAAAGGTGGAATTTCCCAAACATGGATTTTGGGGTTCATTTTTAGTGCGTGAAATAATTTTCTATTCACTATTATAGTTTTGAAATTTTTCTGCACAGATGAACTCTATAATTTTCATTTTGTTGCGATCTTATATCTTTTTTGTTTACGAGGAAAAATGGGACTCACTAGTTTGGACCTGAACAAAAAAAAATTTTTGAACATCCAAAATGGGGATGCACAAATGCTGGGAGAGATAATTCCAAAGAGTATTTGTGATTCTTAAGGATAGGCAAAAAAGTGGGTTGTTTGGTTCTGGTAAATATCCAACCACTTGAGAATTCAACTTTTTCGACCCCCCCCATATTTTTTGCCACTTGCTTCCTCAACATGCTTGTGGCATGCACACCCACTACACTTAAAGCATGTTGGGATCAGTTAGAAGTCCCTTTCCTATAAAATTCCACCAAGCTATTATTAGGGGGTTGTACTAGTGGAATTTCCCAAACATGGATTTTGGGGTTCATTTTTAGTGCGTGAAATAATTTTCTATTCATTATTATAGTTTTCAAATTTTTTTGCACACATGAACTCTAAAATTTTCATTTTGTTGCGCTCTTATATCTTTTTTGTTTACGAGGAAATATGTGAGTCACAAGTTTGGACCTGAAAAAAACAAAAATTTTGAAAATCCAAAAATGGGGATGCACAAATGCATGGAGAGATAATTCCAAAGAGTCTTTGTGATTTTTAAGGATAGGCAAAGAAGTGGGTTGTTGAGCTCTTGTAAATATCCAACCACTTGAGAATTCAACTTTTTCTACCCCCCCCCAATTTTTGGCCACTTGCATCCTCAACATGCTTGTGGCATGCACACCCACCACACCTAAAGCATGTTGGGATCAGTTACAAGTCCCTTTCCTATAAAATTCCACCAAGCTATTATTAGGGGGTTGTACTAGTGGAATTTCCCAAACATGGATTTTGGGGTTCATTTTTAGTGCGTGATATAATTTTCTATTTATTATTATAGTTTTCAAATTTTTTTGCACACATGAACTCTAAAATTTTCATTTTGTTGTGATCTTATATGTTTTTTGTTTACGAGGAAAAATGGGAGTCACAAGTTTGTTCCTGAAAAAAAAAAAAATTTGAACATCCAAAATGGGATGCACAAATGCTGAGAGCGATAATTCCAAAGACTATCTGTGATTTTTAAGGATAGGCAAAAAAGTGGGTTGTTTGGCTCTGGTTAATATCCAACCACTTGAGAATTCAACTATTTCCACCCCCCCTTAATTTTTGGCCACTTGCATCCTCAACATGCTTGTGGCATGCACACCCACCACACTTAAAGCATGTTGGGATCAGTTACAAGTCCCTTTCCTATAAAATTCAACCAAGCTATTATTAGGGGGTTGTAAAGGTGGAATTTCCCAAACATGGATTTTGGGGTTCATTTTTAGTGCGTGAAATAATTTTCTATTCACTATTATAGTTTTGAAATTTTTCTGCACAGATGAACTCTATAATTTTCATTTTGTTGCGATCTTATATCTTTTTTGTTTACGAGGAAAAATGGGACTCACTAGTTTGGACCTGAACAAAAAAAAATTTTTGAACATCCAAAATGGGGATGCACAAATGCTGGGAGAGATAATTCCAAAGAGTATTTGTGATTCTTAAGGATAGGCAAAAAAGTGGGTTGTTTGGTTCTGGTAAATATCCAACCACTTGAGAATTCAACTTTTTCGACCCCCCCCATATTTTTTGCCACTTGCTTCCTCAACATGCTTGTGGCATGCACACCCACTACACTTAAAGCATGTTGGGATCAGTTAGAAGTCCCTTTCCTATAAAATTCCACCAAGCTATTATTAGGGGGTTGTACTAGTGGAATTTCCCAAACATGGATTTTGGGGTTCATTTTTAGTGCGTGAAATAATTTTCTATTCATTATTATAGTTTTCAAATTTTTTTGCACACATGAACTCTAAAATTTTCATTTTGTTGCGCTCTTATATCTTTTTTGTTTACGAGGAAATATGTGAGTCACAAGTTTGGACCTGAAAAAAACAAAAATTTTGAAAATCCAAAAATGGGGATGCACAAATGCATGGAGAGATAATTCCAAAGAGTCTTTGTGATTTTTAAGGATAGGCAAAGAAGTGGGTTGTTGAGCTCTTGTAAATATCCAACCACTTGAGAATTCAACTTTTTCTACCCCCCCCCAATTTTTGGCCACTTGCATCCTCAACATGCTTGTGGCATGCACACCCACCACACCTAAAGCATGTTGGGATCAGTTACAAGTCCCTTTCCTATAAAATTCCACCAAGCTATTATTAGGGGGTTGTACTAGTGGAATTTCCCAAACATGGATTTTGGGGTTCATTTTTAGTGCGTGATATAATTTTCTATTTATTATTATAGTTTTCAAATTTTTTTGCACACATGAACTCTAAAATTTTCATTTTGTTGTGATCTTATATGTTTTTTGTTTACGAGGAAAAATGGGAGTCACAAGTTTGTTCCTGAAAAAAAAAAAAATTTGAACATCCAAAATGGGATGCACAAATGCTGAGAGCGATAATTCCAAAGACTATCTGTGATTTTTAAGGATAGGCAAAAAAGTGGGTTGTTTGGCTCTGGTTAATATCCAACCACTTGAGAATTCAACTATTTCCACCCCCCCTTAATTTTTGGCCACTTGCATCCTCAACATGCTTGTGGCATGCACACCCACCACACTTAAAGCATGTTGGGATCAGTTACAAGTCCCTTTCCTATAAAATTCAACCAAGCTATTATTAGGGGGTTGTAAAGGTGGAATTTCCCAAACATGGATTTTGGGGTTCATTTTTAGTGCGTGAAATAATTTTCTATTCACTATTATAGTTTTGAAATTTTTCTGCACAGATGAACTCTATAATTTTCATTTTGTTGCGATCTTATATCTTTTTTGTTTACGAGGAAAAATGGGACTCACTAGTTTGGACCTGAACAAAAAAAAATTTTTGAACATCCAAAATGGGGATGCACAAATGCTGGGAGAGATAATTCCAAAGAGTATTTGTGATTCTTAAGGATAGGCAAAAAAGTGGGTTGTTTGGTTCTGGTAAATATCCAACCACTTGAGAATTCAACTTTTTCGACCCCCCCCATATTTTTTGCCACTTGCTTCCTCAACATGCTTGTGGCATGCACACCCACTACACTTAAAGCATGTTGGGATCAGTTAGAAGTCCCTTTCCTATAAAATTCCACCAAGCTATTATTAGGGGGTTGTACTAGTGGAATTTCCCAAACATGGATTTTGGGGTTCATTTTTAGTGCGTGAAATAATTTTCTATTCATTATTATAGTTTTCAAATTTTTTTGCACACATGAACTCTAAAATTTTCATTTTGTTGCGCTCTTATATCTTTTTTGTTTACGAGGAAATATGTGAGTCACAAGTTTGGACCTGAAAAAAACAAAAATTTTGAAAATCCAAAAATGGGGATGCACAAATGCATGGAGAGATAATTCCAAAGAGTCTTTGTGATTTTTAAGGATAGGCAAAGAAGTGGGTTGTTGAGCTCTTGTAAATATCCAACCACTTGAGAATTCAACTTTTTCTACCCCCCCCCAATTTTTGGCCACTTGCATCCTCAACATGCTTGTGGCATGCACACCCACCACACCTAAAGCATGTTGGGATCAGTTACAAGTCCCTTTCCTATAAAATTCCACCAAGCTATTATTAGGGGGTTGTACTAGTGGAATTTCCCAAACATGGATTTTGGGGTTCATTTTTAGTGCGTGATATAATTTTCTATTTATTATTATAGTTTTCAAATTTTTTTGCACACATGAACTCTAAAATTTTCATTTTGTTGTGATCTTATATGTTTTTTGTTTACGAGGAAAAATGGGAGTCACAAGTTTGTTCCTGAAAAAAAAAAAAATTTGAACATCCAAAATGGGATGCACAAATGCTGAGAGAGATAATTCCAAAGACTATCTGTGATTTTTAAGGATAGGCAAAAAAGTGGGTTGTTTGGCTCTGGTTAATATCCAACCACTTGAGAATTCAACTATTTCCACCCCCCCTTAATTTTTGGCCACTTGCATCCTCAACATGCTTGTGGCATGCACACCCACCACACTTAAAGCATGTTGGGATCAGTTACAAGTCCCTTTCCTATAAAATTCAACCAAGCTATTATTAGGGGGTTGTAAAGGTGGAATTTCCCAAACATGGATTTTGGGGTTCATTTTTAGTGCGTGAAATAATTTTCTATTCACTATTATAGTTTTGAAATTTTTCTGCACAGATGAACTCTATAATTTTCATTTTGTTGCGATCTTATATCTTTTTTGTTTACGAGGAAAAATGGGACTCACTAGTTTGGACCTGAACAAAAAAAAATTTTTGAACATCCAAAATGGGGATGCACAAATGCTGGGAGAGATAATTCCAAAGAGTATTTGTGATTCTTAAGGATAGGCAAAAAAGTGGGTTGTTTGGTTCTGGTAAATATCCAACCACTTGAGAATTCAACTTTTTCGACCCCCCCATATTTTTTGCCACTTGCTTCCTCAACATGCTTGTGGCATGCACACCCACTACACTTAAAGCATGTTGGGATCAGTTAGAAGTCCCTTTCCTATAAAATTCCACCAAGCTATTATTAGGGGGTTGTACTAGTGGAATTTCCCAAACATGGATTTTGGGGTTCATTTTTAGTGCGTGAAATAATTTTCTATTCATTATTATAGTTTTCAAATTTTTTTGCACACATGAACTCTAAAATTTTCATTTTGTTGCGCTCTTATATCTTTTTTGTTTACGAGGAAATATGTGAGTCACAAGTTTGGACCTGAAAAAAACAAAAATTTTGAAAATCCAAAAATGGGGATGCACAAATGCATGGAGAGATAATTCCAAAGAGTCTTTGTGATTTTTAAGGATAGGCAAAGAAGTGGGTTGTTGAGCTCTTGTAAATATCCAACCACTTGAGAATTCAACTTTTTCTACCCCCCCCCAATTTTTGGCCACTTGCATCCTCAACATGCTTGTGGCATGCACACCCACCACACCTAAAGCATGTTGGGATCAGTTACAAGTCCCTTTCCTATAAAATTCCACCAAGCTATTATTAGGGGGTTGTACTAGTGGAATTTCCCAAACATGGATTTTGGGGTTCATTTTTAGTGCGTGATATAATTTTCTATTTATTATTATAGTTTTCAAATTTTTTTGCACACATGAACTCTAAAATTTTCATTTTGTTGTGATCTTATATGTTTTTTGTTTACGAGGAAAAATGGGAGTCACAAGTTTGTTCCTGAAAAAAAAAAAAATTTGAACATCCAAAATGGGATGCACAAATGCTGAGAGAGATAATTCCAAAGACTATCTGTGATTTTTAAGGATAGGCAAAAAAGTGGGTTGTTTGGCTCTGGTTAATATCCAACCACTTGAGAATTCAACTATTTCCACCCCCCCTTAATTTTTGGCCACTTGCATCCTCAACATGCTTGTGGCATGCACACCCACCACACTTAAAGCATGTTGGGATCAGTTACAAGTCCCTTTCCTATAAAATTCAACCAAGCTATTATTAGGGGGTTGTAAAGGTGGAATTTCCCAAACATGGATTTTGGGGTTCATTTTTAGTGCGTGAAATAATTTTCTATTCACTATTATAGTTTTGAAATTTTTCTGCACAGATGAACTCTATAATTTTCATTTTGTTGCGATCTTATATCTTTTTTGTTTACGAGGAAAAATGGGACTCACTAGTTTGGACCTGAACAAAAAAAAATTTTTGAACATCCAAAATGGGGATGCACAAATGCTGGGAGAGATAATTCCAAAGAGTATTTGTGATTCTTAAGGATAGGCAAAAAAGTGGGTTGTTTGGTTCTGGTAAATATCCAACCACTTGAGAATTCAACTTTTTCGACCCCCCCATATTTTTTGCCACTTGCTTCCTCAACATGCTTGTGGCATGCACACCCACTACACTTAAAGCATGTTGGGATCAGTTAGAAGTCCCTTTCCTATAAAATTCCACCAAGCTATTATTAGGGGGTTGTACTAGTGGAATTTCCCAAACATGGATTTTGGGGTTCATTTTTAGTGCGTGAAATAATTTTCTATTCATTATTATAGTTTTCAAATTTTTTTGCACACATGAACTCTAAAATTTTCATTTTGTTGCGCTCTTATATCTTTTTTGTTTACGAGGAAATATGTGAGTCACAAGTTTGGACCTGAAAAAAACAAAAATTTTGAAAATCCAAAAATGGGGATGCACAAATGCATGGAGAGATAATTCCAAAGAGTCTTTGTGATTTTTAAGGATAGGCAAAGAAGTGGGTTGTTGAGCTCTTGTAAATATCCAACCACTTGAGAATTCAACTTTTTCTACCCCCCCCCCCCCCCCCAATTTTTGGCCACTTGCATCCTCAACATGCTTGTGGCATGCACACCCACCACACCTAAAGCATGTTGGGATCAGTTACAAGTCCCTTTCCTATAAAATTCCACCAAGCTATTATTAGGGGGTTGTACTAGTGGAATTTCCCAAACATGGATTTTGGGGTTCATTTTTAGTGCGTGATATAATTTTCTATTTATTATTATAGTTTTCAAATTTTTTTGCACACATGAACTCTAAAATTTTCATTTTGTTGTGATCTTATATGTTTTTTGTTTACGAGGAAAAATGGGAGTCACAAGTTTGTTCCTGAAAAAAAAAAAAATTTGAACATCCAAAATGGGATGCACAAATGCTGAGAGAGATAATTCCAAAGACTATCTGTGATTTTTAAGGATAGGCAAAAAAGTGGGTTGTTTGGCTCTGGTTAATATCCAACCACTTGAGAATTCAACTATTTCCACCCCCCCTTAATTTTTGGCCACTTGCATCCTCAACATGCTTGTGGCATGCACACCCACCACACTTAAAGCATGTTGGGATCAGTTACAAGTCCCTTTCCTATAAAATTCAACCAAGCTATTATTAGGGGGTTGTAAAGGTGGAATTTCCCAAACATGGATTTTGGGGTTCATTTTTAGTGCGTGAAATAATTTTCTATTCACTATTATAGTTTTGAAATTTTTCTGCACAGATGAACTCTATAATTTTCATTTTGTTGCGATCTTATATCTTTTTTGTTTACGAGGAAAAATGGGACTCACTAGTTTGGACCTGAACAAAAAAAAATTTTTGAACATCCAAAATGGGGATGCACAAATGCTGGGAGAGATAATTCCAAAGAGTATTTGTGATTCTTAAGGATAGGCAAAAAAGTGGGTTGTTTGGTTCTGGTAAATATCCAACCACTTGAGAATTCAACTTTTTCGACCCCCCCCATATTTTTTGCCACTTGCTTCCTCAACATGCTTGTGGCATGCACACCCACTACACTTAAAGCATGTTGGGATCAGTTAGAAGTCCCTTTCCTATAAAATTCCACCAAGCTATTATTAGGGGGTTGTACTAGTGGAATTTCCCAAACATGGATTTTGGGGTTCATTTTTAGTGCGTGAAATAATTTTCTATTCATTATTATAGTTTTCAAATTTTTTTGCACACATGAACTCTAAAATTTTCATTTTGTTGCGCTCTTATATCTTTTTTGTTTACGAGGAAATATGTGAGTCACAAGTTTGGACCTGAAAAAAACAAAAATTTTGAAAATCCAAAAATGGGGATGCACAAATGCATGGAGAGATAATTCCAAAGAGTCTTTGTGATTTTTAAGGATAGGCAAAGAAGTGGGTTGTTGAGCTCTTGTAAATATCCAACCACTTGAGAATTCAACTTTTTCTACCCCCCCCCCCCCCCCCAATTTTTGGCCACTTGCATCCTCAACATGCTTGTGGCATGCACACCCACCACACCTAAAGCATGTTGGGATCAGTTACAAGTCCCTTTCCTATAAAATTCCACCAAGCTATTATTAGGGGGTTGTACTAGTGGAATTTCCCAAACATGGATTTTGGGGTTCATTTTTAGTGCGTGATATAATTTTCTATTTATTATTATAGTTTTCAAATTTTTTTGCACACATGAACTCTAAAATTTTCATTTTGTTGTGATCTTATATGTTTTTTGTTTACGAGGAAAAATGGGAGTCACAAGTTTGTTCCTGAAAAAAAAAAAAATTTGAACATCCAAAATGGGATGCACAAATGCTGAGAGAGATAATTCCAAAGACTATCTGTGATTTTTAAGGATAGGCAAAAAAGTGGGTTGTTTGACTCTGGTTAATATCCAACCACTTGAGAATTCAACTATTTCCACCCCCCCTTAATTTTTGGCCACTTGCATCCTCAACATGCTTGTGGCATGCACACCCACCACACTTAAAGCATGTTGGGATCAGTTACAAGTCCCTTTCCTATAAAATTCAACCAAGCTATTATTAGGGGGTTGTAAAGGTGGAATTTCCCAAACATGGATTTTGGGGTTCATTTTTAGTGCGTGAAATAATTTTCTATTCACTATTATAGTTTTGAAATTTTTCTGCACAGATGAACTCTATAATTTTCATTTTGTTGCGATCTTATATCTTTTTTGTTTACGAGGAAAAATGGGACTCACTAGTTTGGACCTGAACAAAAAAAAATTTTTGAACATCCAAAATGGGGATGTACAAATGCTGGGAGAGATAATTCCAAAGAGTATTTGTGATTCTTAAGGATAGGCAAAAAAGTGGGTTGTTTGGTTCTGGTAAATATCCAACCACTTGAGAATTCAACTTTTTCGACCCCCCCCATATTTTTTGCCACTTGCTTCCTCAACATGCTTGTGGCATGCACACCCACTACACTTAAAGCATGTTGGGATCAGTTAGAAGTCCCTTTCCTATAAAATTCCACCAAGCTATTATTAGGGGGTTGTACTAGTGGAATTTCCCAAACATGGATTTTGGGGTTCATTTTTAGTGCGTGAAATAATCTTCTATTCATTATTATAGTTTTCAAATTTTTTTGCACACATGAACTCTAAAATTTTCATTTTGTTGCGCTCTTATATCTTTTTTGTTTACGAGGAAATATGTGAGTCACAAGTTTGGACCTGAAAAAAACAAAAATTTTGAAAATCCAAAAATGGGGATGCACAAATGCATGGAGAGATAATTCCAAAGAGTCTTTGTGATTTTTAAGGATAGGCAAAGAAGTGGGTTGTTGAGCTCTTGTAAATATCCAACCACTTGAGAATTCAACTTTTTCTACCCCCCCCCCCCCCCGAATTTTTGGCCACTTGCATCCTCAACATGCTTGTGGCATGCACACCCACCACACCTAAAGCATGTTGGGATCAGTTACAAGTCCCTTTCCTATAAAATTCCACCAAGCTATTATTAGGGGGTTGTACTAGTGGAATTTCCCAAACATGGATTTTGGGGTTCATTTTTAGTGCGTGATATAATTTTCTATTTATTATTATAGTTTTCAAATTTTTTTGCACACATGAACTCTAAAATTTTCATTTTGTTGTGATCTTATATGTTTTTTGTTTACGAGGAAAAATGGGAGTCACAAGTTTGTTCCTGAAAAAAAAAAAAATTTGAACATCCAAAATGGGATGCACAAATGCTGAGAGAGATAATTCCAAAGACTATCTGTGATTTTTAAGGATAGGCAAAAAAGTGGGTTGTTTGGCTCTGGTTAATATCCAACCACTTGAGAATTCAACTATTTCCACCCCCCCTTAATTTTTGGCCACTTGCATCCTCAACATGCTTGTGGCATGCACACCCACCACACTTAAAGCATGTTGGGATCAGTTACAAGTCCCTTTCCTATAAAATTCAACCAAGCTATTATTAGGGGGTTGTAAAGGTGGAATTTCCCAAACATGGATTTTGGGGTTCATTTTTAGTGCGTGAAATAATTTTCTATTCACTATTATAGTTTTGAAATTTTTCTGCACAGATGAACTCTATAATTTTCATTTTGTTGCGATCTTATATCTTTTTTGTTTACGAGGAAAAATGGGACTCACTAGTTTGGACCTGAACAAAAAAAAATTTTTGAACATCCAAAATGGGGATGCACAAATGCTGGGAGAGATAATTCCAAAGAGTATTTGTGATTCTTAAGGATAGGCAAAAAAGTGGGTTGTTTGGTTCTGGTAAATATCCAACCACTTGAGAATTCAACTTTTTCGACCCCCCCATATTTTTTGCCACTTGCTTCCTCAACATGCTTGTGGCATGCACACCCACTACACTTAAAGCATGTTGGGATCAGTTAGAAGTCCCTTTCCTATAAAATTCCACCAAGCTATTATTAGGGGGTTGTACTAGTGGAATTTCCCAAACATGGATTTTGGGGTTCATTTTTAGTGCGTGAAATAATTTTCTATTCATTATTATAGTTTTCAAATTTTTTTGCACACATGAACTCTAAAATTTTCATTTTGTTGCGCTCTTATATCTTTTTTGTTTACGAGGAAATATGTGAGTCACAAGTTTGGACCTGAAAAAAACAAAAATTTTGAAAATCCAAAAATGGGGATGCACAAATGCATGGAGAGATAATTCCAAAGAGTCTTTGTGATTTTTAAGGATAGGCAAAGAAGTGGGTTGTTGAGCTCTTGTAAATATCCAACCACTTGAGAATTCAACTTTTTCTACCCCCCCCCCCCCCCCCCCCCCAATTTTTGGCCACTTGCATCCTCAACATGCTTGTGGCATGCACACCCACCACACCTAAAGCATGTTGGGATCAGTTACAAGTCCCTTTCCTATAAAATTCCACCAAGCTATTATTAGGGGGTTGTACTAGTGGAATTTCCCAAACCTGGATTTTGGGGTTCATTTTTAGTGCGTGATATAATTTTCTATTTATTATTATAGTTTTCAAATTTTTTTGCACACATGAACTCTAAAATTTTCATTTTGTTGTGATCTTATATGTTTTTTGTTTACGAGGAAAAATGGGAGTCACAAGTTCGTTCCTGAAAAAAAAAAAAATTTGAACATCCAAAATGGGATGCACAAATGCTGAGAGAGATAATTCCAAAGACTATCTGTGATTTTTAAGGATAGGCAAAAAAGTGGGTTGTTTGGCTCTGGTTAATATCCAACCACTTGAGAATTCAACTATTTCCACCCCCCCTTAATTTTTGGCCACTTGCATCCTCAACATGCTTGTGGCATGCACACCCACCACACTTAAAGCATGTTGGGATCAGTTACAAGTCCCTTTCCTATAAAATTCAACCAAGCTATTATTAGGGGGTTGTAAAGGTGGAATTTCCCAAACATGGATTTTGGGGTTCATTTTTAGTGCGTGAAATAATTTTCTATTCACTATTATAGTTTTGAAATTTTTCTGCACAGATGAACTCTATAATTTTCATTTTGTTGCGATCTTATATCTTTTTTGTTTACGAGGAAAAATGGGACTCACTAGTTTGGACCTGAACAAAAAAAAATTTTTGAACATCCAAAATGGGGATGCACAAATGCTGGGAGAGATAATTCCAAAGAGTATTTGTGATTCTTAAGGATAGGCAAAAAAGTGGGTTGTTTGGTTCTGGTAAATATCCAACCACTTGAGAATTCAACTTTTTCGACCCCCCCATATTTTTTGCCACTTGCTTCCTCAACATGCTTGTGGCATGCACACCCACTACACTTAAAGCATGTTGGGATCAGTTAGAAGTCCCTTTCCTATAAAATTCCACCAAGCTATTATTAGGGGGTTGTACTAGTGGAATTTCCCAAACATGGATTTTGGGGTTCATTTTTAGTGCGTGAAATAATTTTCTATTCATTATTATAGTTTTCAAATTTTTTTGCACACATGAACTCTAAAATTTTCATTTTGTTGCGCTCTTATATCTTTTTTGTTTACGAGGAAATATGTGAGTCACAAGTTTGGACCTGAAAAAAACAAAAATTTTGAAAATCCAAAAATGGGGATGCACAAATGCATGGAGAGATAATTCCAAAGAGTCTTTGTGATTTTTAAGGATAGGCAAAGAAGTGGGTTGTTGAGCTCTTGTAAATATCCAACCACTTGAGAATTCAACTTTTTCTACCCCCCCCCCCCCCCCCCAATTTTTGGCCACTTGCATCCTCAACATGCTTGTGGCATGCACACCCACCACACCTAAAGCATGTTGGGATCAGTTACAAGTCCCTTTCCTATAAAATTCCACCAAGCTATTATTAGGGGGTTGTACTAGTGGAATTTCCCAAACATGGATTTTGGGGTTCATTTTTAGTGCGTGATATAATTTTCTATTTATTATTATAGTTTTCAAATTTTTTTGCACACATGAACTCTAAAATTTTCATTTTGTTGTGATCTTATATGTTTTTTGTTTACGAGGAAAAATGGGAGTCACAAGTTTGTTCCTGAAAAAAAAAAAAATTTGAACATCCAAAATGGGATGCACAAATGCTGAGAGAGATAATTCCAAAGACTATCTGTGATTTTTAAGGATAGGCAAAAAAGTGGGTTGTTTGGCTCTGGTTAATATCCAACCACTTGAGAATTCAACTATTTCCACCCCCCCTTAATTTTTGGCCACTTGCATCCTCAACATGCTTGTGGCATGCACACCCACCACACTTAAAGCATGTTGGGATCAGTTACAAGTCCCTTTCCTATAAAATTCAACCAAGCTATTATTAGGGGGTTGTAAAGGTGGAATTTCCCAAACATGGATTTTGGGGTTCATTTTTAGTGCGTGAAATAATTTTCTATTCACTATTATAGTTTTGAAATTTTTCTGCACAGATGAACTCTATAATTTTCATTTTGTTGCGATCTTATATCTTTTTTGTTTACGAGGAAAAATGGGACTCACTAGTTTGGACCTGAACAAAAAAAAATTTTTGAACATCCAAAATGGGGATGCACAAATGCTGGGAGAGATAATTCCAAAGAGTATTTGTGATTCTTAAGGATAGGCAAAAAAGTGGGTTGTTTGGTTCTGGTAAATATCCAACCACTTGAGAATTCAACTTTTTCGACCCCCCCCATATTTTTTGCCACTTGCTTCCTCAACATGCTTGTGGCATGCACACCCACTACACTTAAAGCATGTTGGGATCAGTTAGAAGTCCCTTTCCTATAAAATTCCACCAAGCTATTATTAGGGGGTTGTACTAGTGGAATTTCCCAAACATGGATTTTGGGGTTCATTTTTAGTGCGTGAAATAATTTTCTATTCATTATTATAGTTTTCAAATTTTTTTGCACACATGAACTCTAAAATTTTCATTTTGTTGCGCTCTTATATCTTTTTTGTTTACGAGGAAATATGTGAGTCACAAGTTTGGACCTGAAAAAAACAAAAATTTTGAAAATCCAAAAATGGGGATGCACAAATGCATGGAGAGATAATTCCAAAGAGTCTTTGTGATTTTTAAGGATAGGCAAAGAAGTGGGTTGTTGAGCTCTTGTAAATATCCAACCACTTGAGAATTCAACTTTTTCTACCCCCCCCCAATTTTTGGCCACTTGCATCCTCAACATGCTTGTGGCATGCACACCCACCACACCTAAAGCATGTTGGGATCAGTTACAAGTCCCTTTCCTATAAAATTCCACCAAGCTATTATTAGGGGGTTGTACTAGTGGAATTTCCCAAACATGGATTTTGGGGTTCATTTTTAGTGCGTGATATAATTTTCTATTTATTATTATAGTTTTCAAATTTTTTTGCACACATGAACTCTAAAATTTTCATTTTGTTGTGATCTTATATGTTTTTTGTTTACGAGGAAAAATGGGAGTCACAAGTTTGTTCCTGAAAAAAAAAAAAATTTGAACATCCAAAATGGGATGCACAAATGCTGAGAGAGATAATTCCAAAGACTATCTGTGATTTTTAAGGATAGGCAAAAAAGTGGGTTGTTTGGCTCTGGTTAATATCCAACCACTTGAGAATTCAACTATTTCCACCCCCCCTTAATTTTTGGCCACTTGCATCCTCAACATGCTTGTGGCATGCACACCCACCACACTTAAAGCATGTTGGGATCAGTTACTAGTCCCTTTCCTATAAAATTCAACCAAGCTATTATTAGGGGGTTGTAAAGGTGGAATTTCCCAAACATGGATTTTGGGGTTCATTTTTAGTGCGTGAAATAATTTTCTATTCACTATTATAGTTTTGAAATTTTTCTGCACAGATGAACTCTATAATTTTCATTTTGTTGCGATCTTATATCTTTTTTGTTTACGAGGAAAAATGGGACTCACTAGTTTGGACCTGAACAAAAAAAAATTTTTGAACATCCAAAATGGGGATGCACAAATGCTGGGAGAGATAATTCCAAAGAGTATTTGTGATTCTTAAGGATAGGCAAAAAAGTGGGTTGTTTGGTTCTGGTAAATATCCAACCACTTGAGAATTCAACTTTTTCGACCCCCCCCATATTTTTTGCCACTTGCTTCCTCAACATGCTTGTGGCATGCACACCCACTACACTTAAAGCATGTTGGGATCAGTTAGAAGTCCCTTTCCTATAAAATTCCACCAAGCTCTTATTAGGGGGTTGTACTAGTGGAATTTCCCAAACATGGATTTTGGGGTTCATTTTTAGTGCGTGAAATAATTTTCTATTCATTATTATAGTTTTCAAATTTTTTTGCACACATGAACTCTAAAATTTTCATTTTGTTGTGCTCTTATATCTTTTTTGTTTACGAGGAAATATGTGAGTCACAAGTTTGGACCTGAAAAAAACAAAAATTTTGAAAATCCAAAAATGGGGATGCACAAATGCATGGAGAGATAATTCCAAAGAGTCTTTGTGATTTTTAAGGATAGGCAAAGAAGTGGGTTGTTGAGCTCTTGTAAATATCCAACCACTTGAGAATTCAACTTTTTCTACCCCCCCCCCCCCCAATTTTTGGCCACTTGCATCCTCAACATGCTTGTGGCATGCACACCCACCACACCTAAAGCATGTTGGGATCAGTTACAAGTCCCTTTCCTATAAAATTCCACCAAGCTATTATTAGGGGGTTGTACTAGTGGAATTTCCCAAACATGGATTTTGGGGTTCATTTTTAGTGCGTGATATAATTTTCTATTTATTATTATAGTTTTCAAATTTTTTTGCACACATGAACTCTAAAATTTTCATTTTGTTGTGATCTTATATGTTTTTTGTTTACGAGGAAAAATGGGAGTCACAAGTTTGTTCCTGAAAAAAAAAAAAATTTGAACATCCAAAATGGGATGCACAAATGCTGAGAGAGATAATTCCAAAGACTATCTGTGATTTTTAAGGATAGGCAAAAAAGTGGGTTGTTTGGCTCTGGTTAATATCCAACCACTTGAGAATTCAACTATTTCCACCCCCCCTTAATTTTTGGCCACTTGCATCCTCAACATGCTTGTGGCATGCACACCCACCACACTTAAAGCATGTTGGGATCAGTTACAAGTCCCTTTCCTATAAAATTCAACCAAGCTATTATTAGGGGGTTGTAAAGGTGGAATTTCCCAAACATGGATTTTGGGGTTCATTTTTAGTGCGTGAAATAATTTTCTATTCACTATTATAGTTTTGAAATTTTTCTGCACAGATGAACTCTATAATTTTCATTTTGTTGCGATCTTATATCTTTTTTGTTTACGAGGAAAAATGGGACTCACTAGTTTGGACCTGAACAAAAAAAAATTTTTGAACATCCAAAATGGGGATGCACAAATGCTGGGAGAGATAATTCCAAAGAGTATTTGTGATTCTTAAGGATAGGCAAAAAAGTGGGTTGTTTGGTTCTGGTAAATATCCAACCACTTGAGAATTCAACTTTTTCGACCCCCCCCATATTTTTTGCCACTTGCTTCCTCAACATGCTTGTGGCATGCACACCCACTACACTTAAAGCATGTTGGGATCAGTTAGAAGTCCCTTTCCTATAAAATTCCACCAAGCTATTATTAGGGGGTTGTACTAGTGGAATTTCCCAAACATGGATTTTGGGGTTCATTTTTAGTGCGTGAAATAATTTTCTATTCATTATTATAGTTTTCAAATTTTTTTGCACACATGAACTCTAAAATTTTCATTTTGTTGCGCTCTTATATCTTTTTTGTTTACGAGGAAATATGTGAGTCACAAGTTTGGACCTGAAAAAAACAAAAATTTTGAAAATCCAAAAATGGGGATGCACAAATGCATGGAGAGATAATTCCAAAGAGTCTTTGTGATTTTTAAGGATAGGCAAAGAAGTGGGTTGTTGAGCTCTTGTAAATATCCAACCACTTGAGAATTCAACTTTTTCTACCCCCCCCCCCCCCCCAATTTTTGGCCACTTGCATCCTCAACATGCTTGTGGCATGCACACCCACCACACCTAAAGCATGTTGGGATCAGTTACAAGTCCCTTTCCTATAAAATTCCACCAAGCTATTATTAGGGGGTTGTACTAGTGGAATTTCCCAAACCTGGATTTTGGGGTTCATTTTTAGTGCGTGATATAATTTTCTATTTATTATTATAGTTTTCAAATTTTTTTGCACACATGAACTCTAAAATTTTCATTTTGTTGTGATCTTATATGTTTTTTGTTTACGAGGAAAAATGGGAGTCACAAGTTTGTTCCTGAAAAAAAAAAAAATTTGAACATCCAAAATGGGATGCACAAATGCTGAGAGAGATAATTCCAAAGACTATCTGTGATTTTTAAGGATAGGCAAAAAAGTGGGTTGTTTGGCTCTGGTTAATATCCAACCACTTGAGAATTCAACTATTTCCACCCCCCCTTAATTTTTGGCCACTTGCATCCTCAACATGCTTGTGGCATGCACACCCACCACACTTAAAGCATGTTGGGATCAGTTACAAGTCCCTTTCCTATAAAATTCAACCAAGCTATTATTAGGGGGTTGTAAAGGTGGAATTTCCCAAACATGGATTTTGGGGTTCATTTTTAGTGCGTGAAATAATTTTCTATTCACTATTATAGTTTTGAAATTTTTCTGCACAGATGAACTCTATAATTTTCATTTTGTTGCGATCTTATATCTTTTTTGTTTACGAGGAAAAATGGGACTCACTAGTTTGGACCTGAACAAAAAAAAATTTTTGAACATCCAAAATGGGGATGCACAAATGCAGGGAGAGATAATTCCAAAGAGTATTTGTGATTCTTAAGGATAGGCAAAAAAGTGGGTTGTTTGGTTCTGGTAAATATCCAACCACTTGAGAATTCAACTTTTTCGACCCCCCCATATTTTTTGCCACTTGCTTCCTCAACATGCTTGTGGCATGCACACCCACTACACTTAAAGCATGTTGGGATCAGTTAGAAGTCCCTTTCCTATAAAATTCCACCAAGCTATTATTAGGGGGTTGTACTAGTGGAATTTCCCAAACATGGATTTTGGGGTTCATTTTTAGTGCGTGAAATAATTTTCTATTCATTATTATAGTTTTCAAATTTTTTTGCACACATGAACTCTAAAATTTTCATTTTGTTGCGCTCTTATATCTTTTTTGTTTACGAGGAAATATGTGAGTCACAAGTTTGGACCTGAAAAAAACAAAAATTTTGAAAATCCAAAAATGGGGATGCACAAATGCATGGAGAGATAATTCCAAAGAGTCTTTGTGATTTTTAAGGATAGGCAAAGAAGTGGGTTGTTGAGCTCTTGTAAATATCCAACCACTTGAGAATTCAACTTTTTCTACCCCCCCCCCCCCCCCCCAATTTTTGGCCACTTGCATCCTCAACATGCTTGTGGCATGCACACCCACCACACCTAAAGCATGTTGGGATCAGTTACAAGTCCCTTTCCTATAAAATTCCACCAAGCTATTATTAGGGGGTTGTACTAGTGGAATTTCCCAAACATGGATTTTGGGGTTCATTTTTAGTGCGTGATATAATTTTCTATTTATTATTATAGTTTTCAAATTTTTTTGCACACATGAACTCTAAAATTTTCATTTTGTTGTGATCTTATATGTTTTTTGTTTACGAGGAAAAATGGGAGTCACAAGTTTGTTCCTGAAAAAAAAAAAAATTTGAACATCCAAAATGGGATGCACAAATGCTGAGAGAGATAATTCCAAAGACTATCTGTGATTTTTAAGGATAGGCAAAAAAGTGGGTTGTTTGGCTCTGGTTAATATCCAACCACTTGAGAATTCAACTATTTCCACCCCCCCTTAATTTTTGGCCACTTGCATCCTCAACATGCTTGTGGCATGCACACCCACCACACTTAAAGCATGTTGGGATCAGTTACAAGTCCCTTTCCTATAAAATTCAACCAAGCTATTATTAGGGGGTTGTAAAGGTGGAATTTCCCAAACATGGATTTTGGGGTTCATTTTTAGTGCGTGAAATAATTTTCTATTCACTATTATAGTTTTGAAATTTTTCTGCACAGATGAACTCTATAATTTTCATTTTGTTGCGATCTTATATCTTTTTTGTTTACGAGGAAAAATGGGACTCACTAGTTTGGACCTGAACAAAAAAAAATTTTTGAACATCCAAAATGGGGATGCACAAATGCAGGGAGAGATAATTCCAAAGAGTATTTGTGATTCTTAAGGATAGGCAAAAAAGTGGGTTGTTTGGTTCTGGTAAATATCCAACCACTTGAGAATTCAACTTTTTCGACCCCCCCATATTTTTTGCCACTTGCTTCCTCAACATGCTTGTGGCATGCACACCCACTACACTTAAAGCATGTTGGGATCAGTTAGAAGTCCCTTTCCTATAAAATTCCACCAAGCTATTATTAGGGGGTTGTACTAGTGGAATTTCCCAAACATGGATTTTGGGGTTCATTTTTAGTGCGTGAAATAATTTTCTATTCATTATTATAGTTTTCAAATTTTTTTGCACACATGAACTCTAAAATTTTCATTTTGTTGCGCTCTTATATCTTTTTTGTTTACGAGGAAATATGTGAGTCACAAGTTTGGACCTGAAAAAAACAAAAATTTTGAAAATCCAAAAATGGGGATGCACAAATGCATGGAGAGATAATTCCAAAGAGTCTTTGTGATTTTTAAGGATAGGCAAAGAAGTGGGTTGTTGAGCTCTTGTAAATATCCAACCACTTGAGAATTCAACTTTTTCTACCCCCCCCCCCCAATTTTTGGCCACTTGCATCCTCAACATGCTTGTGGCATGCACACCCACCACACCTAAAGCATGTTGGGATCAGTTACAAGTCCCTTTCCTATAAAATTCCACCAAGCTATTATTAGGGGGTTGTACTAGTGGAATTTCCCAAACATGGATTTTGGGGTTCATTTTTAGTGCGTGATATAATTTTCTATTTATTATTATAGTTTTCAAATTTTTTTGCACACATGAACTCTAAAATTTTCATTTTGTTGTGATCTTATATGTTTTTTGTTTACGAGGAAAAATGGGAGTCACAAGTTTGTTCCTGAAAAAAAAAAAAATTTGAACATCCAAAATGGGATGCACAAATGCTGAGAGAGATAATTCCAAAGACTATCTGTGATTTTTAAGGATAGGCAAAAAAGTGGGTTGTTTGGCTCTGGTTAATATCCAACCACTTGAGAATTCAACTATTTCCACCCCCCCTTAATTTTTGGCCACTTGCATCCTCAACATGCTTGTGGCATGCACACCCACCACACTTAAAGCATGTTGGGATCAGTTACAAGTCCCTTTCCTATAAAATTCAACCAAGCTATTATTAGGGGGTTGTAAAGGTGGAATTTCCCAAACATGGATTTTGGGGTTCATTTTTAGTGCGTGAAATAATTTTCTATTCACTATTATAGTTTTGAAATTTTTCTGCACAGATGAACTCTATAATTTTCATTTTGTTGCGATCTTATATCTTTTTTGTTTACGAGGAAAAATGGGACTCACTAGTTTGGACCTGAACAAAAAAAAATTTTTGAACATCCAAAATGGGGATGCACAAATGCTGGGAGAGATAATTCCAAAGAGTATTTGTGATTCTTAAGGATAGGCAAAAAAGTGGGTTGTTTGGTTCTGGTAAATATCCAACCACTTGAGAATTCAACTTTTTCGACCCCCCCATATTTTTTGCCACTTGCTTCCTCAACATGCTTGTGGCATGCACACCCACTACACTTAAAGCATGTTGGGATCAGTTAGAAGTCCCTTTCCTATAAAATTCCACCAAGCTATTATTAGGGGGTTGTACTAGTGGAATTTCCCAAACATGGATATTGGGGTTCATTTTTAGTGCGTGAAATAATTTTCTATTCATTATTATAGTTTTCAAATTTTTTTGCACACATGAACTCTAAAATTTTCATTTTGTTGCGCTCTTATATCTTTTTTGTTTACGAGGAAATATGTGAGTCACAAGTTTGGACCTGAAAAAAACAAAAATTTTGAAAATCCAAAAATGGGGATGCACAAATGCATGGAGAGATAATTCCAAAGAGTCTTTGTGATTTTTAAGGATAGGCAAAGAAGTGGGTTGTTGAGCTCTTGTAAATATCCAACCACTTGAGAATTCAACTTTTTCTACCCCCCCCCCCCCCCAATTTTTGGCCACTTGCATCCTCAACATGCTTGTGGCATGCACACCCACCACACCTAAAGCATGTTGGGATCAGTTACAAGTCCCTTTCCTATAAAATTCCACCAAGCTATTATTAGGGGGTTGTACTAGTGGAATTTCCCAAACATGGATTTTGGGGTTCATTTTTAGTGCGTGATATAATTTTCTATTTATTATTATAGTTTTCAAATTTTTTTGCACACATGAACTCTAAAATTTTCATTTTGTTATGATCTTATATGTTTTTTGTTTACGAGGAAAAATGGGAGTCACAAGTTTGTTCCTGAAAAAAAAAAAATTTGAACATCCAAAATGGGATGCACAAATGCTGAGAGAGATAATTCCAAAGACTATCTGTGATTTTTAAGGATAGGCAAAAAAGTGGGTTGTTTGGCTCTGGTTAATATCCAACCACTTGAGAATTCAACTATTTCCACCCCCCCTTAATTTTTGGCCACTTGCATCCTCAACATGCTTGTGGCATGCACACCCACCACACTTAAAGCATGTTGGGATCAGTTACAAGTCCCTTTCCTATAAAATTCAACCAAGCTATTATTAGGGGGTTGTAAAGGTGGAATTTCCCAAACATGGATTTTGGGGTTCATTTTTAGTGCGTGAAATAATTTTCTATTCACTATTATAGTTTTGAAATTTTTCTGCACAGATGAACTCTATAATTTTCATTTTGTTGCGATCTTATATCTTTTTTGTTTACGAGGAAAAATGGGACTCACTAGTTTGGACCTGAACAAAAAAAAATTTTTGAACATCCAAAATGGGGATGCACAAATGCTGGGAGAGATAATTCCAAAGAGTATTTGTGATTCTTAAGGATAGGCAAAAAAGTGGGTTGTTTGGTTCTGGTAAATATCCAACCACTTGAGAATTCAACTTTTTCGACCCCCCCATATTTTTTGCCACTTGCTTCCTCAACATGCTTGTGGCATGCACACCCACTACACTTAAAGCATGTTGGGATCAGTTAGAAGTCCCTTTCCTATAAAATTCCACCAAGCTATTATTAGGGGGTTGTACTAGTGGAATTTCCCAAACATGGATATTGGGGTTCATTTTTAGTGCGTGAAATAATTTTCTATTCATTATTATAGTTTTCAAATTTTTTTGCACACATGAACTCTAAAATTTTCATTTTGTTGCGCTCTTATATCTTTTTTGTTTACGAGGAAATATGTGAGTCACAAGTTTGGACCTGAAAAAAACAAAAATTTTGAAAATCCAAAAATGGGGATGCACAAATGCATGGAGAGATAATTCCAAAGAGTCTTTGTGATTTTTAAGGATAGGCAAAGAAGTGGGTTGTTGAGCTCTTGTAAATATCCAACCACTTGAGAATTCAACTTTTTCTACCCCCCCCCCCCCCCAATTTTTGGCCACTTGCATCCTCAACATGCTTGTGGCATGCACACCCACCACACCTAAAGCATGTTGGGATCAGTTACAAGTCCCTTTCCTATAAAATTCCACCAAGCTATTATTAGGGGGTTGTACTAGTGGAATTTCCCAAACATGGATTTTGGGGTTCATTTTTAGTGCGTGATATAATTTTCTATTTATTATTATAGTTTTCAAATTTTTTTGCACACATGAACTCTAAAATTTTCATTTTGTTGTGATCTTATATGTTTTTTGTTTACGAGGAAAAATGGGAGTCACAAGTTTGTTCCTGAAAAAAAAAAAAATTTGAACATCCAAAATGGGATGCACAAATGCTGAGAGAGATAATTCCAAAGACTATCTGTGATTTTTAAGGATAGGCAAAAAAGTGGGTTGTTTGGCTCTGGTTAATATCCAACCACTTGAGAATTCAACTATTTCCACCCCCCCTTAATTTTTGGCCACTTGCATCCTCAACATGCTTGTGGCATGCACACCCACCACACTTAAAGCATGTTGGGATCAGTTACAAGTCCCTTTCCTATAAAATTCAACCAAGCTATTATTAGGGGGTTGTAAAGGTGGAATTTCCCAAACATGGATTTTGGGGTTCATTTTTAGTGCGTGAAATAATTTTCTATTCACTATTATAGTTTTGAAATTTTTCTGCACAGATGAACTCTATAATTTTCATTTTGTTGCGATCTTATATCTTTTTTGTTTACGAGGAAAAATGGGACTCACTAGTTTGGACCTGAACAAAAAAAAATTTTTGAACATCCAAAATGGGGATGCACAAATGCTGGGAGAGATAATTCCAAAGAGTATTTGTGATTCTTAAGGATAGGCAAAAAAGTGGGTTGTTTGGTTCTGGTAAATATCCAACCACTTGAGAATTCAACTTTTTCGACCCCCCCATATTTTTTGCCACTTGCTTCCTCAACATGCTTGTGGCATGCACACCCACTACACTTAAAGCATGTTGGGATCAGTTAGAAGTCCCTTTCCTATAAAATTCCACCAAGCTATTATTAGGGGGTTGTACTAGTGGAATTTCCCAAACATGGATTTTGGGGTTCATTTTTAGTGCGTGAAATAATTTTCTATTCATTATTATAGTTTTCAAATTTTTTTGCACACATGAACTCTAAAATTTTCATTTTGTTGCGCTCTTATATCTTTTTTGTTTACGAGGAAATATGTGAGTCACAAGTTTGGACCTGAAAAAAACAAAAATTTTGAAAATCCAAAAATGGGGATGCACAAATGCATGGAGAGATAATTCCAAAGAGTCTTTGTGATTTTTAAGGATAGGCAAAGAAGTGGGTTGTTGAGCTCTTGTAAATATCCAACCACTTGAGAATTCAACTTTTTCTACCCCCCCCCCCCCCAATTTTTGGCCACTTGCATCCTCAACATGCTTGTGGCATGCACACCCACCACACCTAAAGCATGTTGGGATCAGTTACAAGTCCCTTTCCTATAAAATTCCACCAAGCTATTATTAGGGGGTTGTACTAGTGGAATTTCCCAAACATGGATTTTGGGGTTCATTTTTAGTGCGTGATATAATTTTCTATTTATTATTATAGTTTTCAAATTTTTTTGCACACATGAACTCTAAAATTTTCATTTTGTTGTGATCTTATATGTTTTTTGTTTACGAGGAAAAATGGGAGTCACAAGTTTGTTCCTGAAAAAAAAAAAAATTTGAACATCCAAAATGGGATGCACAAATGCTGAGAGAGATAATTCCAAAGACTATCTGTGATTTTTAAGGATAGGCAAAAAAGTGGGTTGTTTGGCTCTGGTTAATATCCAACCACTTGAGAATTCAACTATTTCCACCCCCCCTTAATTTTTGGCCACTTGCATCCTCAACATGCTTGTGGCATGCACACCCACCACACTTAAAGCATGTTGGGATCAGTTACAAGTCCCTTTCCTATAAAATTCAACCAAGCTATTATTAGGGGGTTGTAAAGGTGGAATTTCCCAAACATGGATTTTGGGGTTCATTTTTAGTGCGTGAAATAATTTTCTATTCACTATTATAGTTTTGAAATTTTTCTGCACAGATGAACTCTATAATTTTCATTTTGTTGCGATCTTATATCTTTTTTGTTTACGAGGAAAAATGGGACTCACTAGTTTGGACCTGAACAAAAAAAAATTTTTGAACATCCAAAATGGGGATGCACAAATGCTGGGAGAGATAATTCCAAAGAGTATTTGTGATTCTTAAGGATAGGCAAAAAAGTGGGTTGTTTGGTTCTGGTAAATATCCAACCACTTGAGAATTCAACTTTTTCGACCCCCCCATATTTTTTGCCACTTGCTTCCTCAACATGCTTGTGGCATGCACACCCACTACACTTAAAGCATGTTGGGATCAGTTAGAAGTCCCTTTCCTATAAAATTCCACCAAGCTATTATTAGGGGGTTGTACTAGTCGAATTTCCCAAACATGGATTTTGGGGTTCATTTTTAGTGCGTGAAATAATTTTCTATTCATTATTATAGTTTTCAAATTTTTTTGCACACATGAACTCTAAAATTTTCATTTTGTTGCGCTCTTATATCTTTTTTGTTTACGAGGAAATATGTGAGTCACAAGTTTGGACCTGAAAAAAACAAAAATTTTGAAAATCCAAAAATGGGGATGCACAAATGCATGGAGAGATAATTCCAAAGAGTCTTTGTGATTTTTAAGGATAGGCAAAGAAGTGGGTTGTTGAGCTCTTGTAAATATCCAACCACTTGAGAATTCAACTTTTTCTACCCCCCCCCCCCCAATTTTTGGCCACTTGCATCCTCAACATGCTTGTGGCATGCACACCCACCACACCTAAAGCATGTTGGGATCAGTTACAAGTCCCTTTCCTATAAAATTCCACCAAGCTATTATTAGGGGGTTGTACTAGTGGAATTTCCCAAACATGGATTTTGGGGTTCATTTTTAGTGCGTGATATAATTTTCTATTTATTATTATAGTTTTCAAATTTTTTTGCACACATGAACTCTAAAATTTTCATTTTGTTGTGATCTTATATGTTTTTTGTTTACGAGGAAAAATGGGAGTCACAAGTTTGTTCCTGAAAAAAAAAAAAATTTGAACATCCAAAATGGGATGCACAAATGCTGAGAGAGATAATTCCAAAGACTATCTGTGATTTTTAAGGATAGGCAAAAAAGTGGGTTGTTTGGCTCTGGTTAATATCCAACCACTTGAGAATTCAACTATTTCCACCCCCCCTTAATTTTTGGCCACTTGCATCCTCAACATGCTTGTGGCATGCACACCCACCACACTTAAAGCATGTTGGGATCAGTTACAAGTCCCTTTCCTATAAAATTCAACCAAGCTATTATTAGGGGGTTGTAAAGGTGGAATTTCCCAAACATGGATTTTGGGGTTCATTTTTAGTGCGTGAAATAATTTTCTATTCACTATTATAGTTTTGAAATTTTTCTGCACAGATGAACTCTATAATTTTCATTTTGTTGCGATCTTATATCTTTTTTGTTTACGAGGAAAAATGGGACTCACTAGTTTGGACCTGAACAAAAAAAAATTTTTGAACATCCAAAATGGGGATGCACAAATGCAGGGAGAGATAATTCCAAAGAGTATTTGTGATTCTTAAGGATAGGCAAAAAAGTGGGTTGTTTGGTTCTGGTAAATATCCAACCACTTGAGAATTCAACTTTTTCGACCCCCCCATATTTTTTGCCACTTGCTTCCTCAACATGCTTGTGGCATGCACACCCACTACACTTAAAGCATGTTGGGATCAGTTAGAAGTCCCTTTCCTATAAAATTCCACCAAGCTATTATTAGGGGGTTGTACTAGTGGAATTTCCCAAACATGGATTTTGGGGTTCATTTTTAGTGCGTGAAATAATTTTCTATTCATTATTATAGTTTTCAAATTTTTTTGCACACATGAACTCTAAAATTTTCATTTTGTTGCGCTCTTATATCTTTTTTGTTTACGAGGAAATATGTGAGTCACAAGTTTGGACCTGAAAAAAACAAAAATTTTGAAAATCCAAAAATGGGGATGCACAAATGCATGGAGAGATAATTCCAAAGAGTCTTTGTGATTTTTAAGGATAGGCAAAGAAGTGGGTTGTTGAGCTCTTGTAAATATCCAACCACTTGAGAATTCAACTTTTTCTACCCCCCCCCCCCCAATTTTTGGCCACTTGCATCCTCAACATGCTTGTGGCATGCACACCCACCACACCTAAAGCATGTTGGGATCAGTTACAAGTCCCTTTCCTATAAAATTCCACCAAGCTATTATTAGGGGGTTGTACTAGTGGAATTTCCCAAACATGGATTTTGGGGTTCATTTTTAGTGCGTGATATAATTTTCTATTTATTATTATAGTTTTCAAATTTTTTTGCACACATGAACTCTAAAATTTTCATTTTGTTGTGATCTTATATGTTTTTTGTTTACGAGGAAAAATGGGAGTCACAAGTTTGTTCCTGAAAAAAAAAAAAATTTGAACATCCAAAATGGGATGCACAAATGCTGAGAGAGATAATTCCAAAGACTATCTGTGATTTTTAAGGATAGGCAAAAAAGTGGGTTGTTTGGCTCTGGTTAATATCCAACCACTTGAGAATTCAACTATTTCCACCCCCCCTTAATTTTTGGCCACTTGCATCCTCAACATGCTTGTGGCATGCACACCCACCACACTTAAAGCATGTTGGGATCAGTTACAAGTCCCTTTCCTATAAAATTCAACCAAGCTATTATTAGGGGGTTGTAAAGGTGGAATTTCCCAAACATGGATTTTGGGGTTCATTTTTAGTGCGTGAAATAATTTTCTATTCACTATTATAGTTTTGAAATTTTTCTGCACAGATGAACTCTATAATTTTCATTTTGTTGCGATCTTATATCTTTTTTGTTTACGAGGAAAAATGGGACTCACTAGTTTGGACCTGAACAAAAAAAAATTTTTGAACATCCAAAATGGGGATGCACAAATGCTGGGAGAGATAATTCCAAAGAGTATTTGTGATTCTTAAGGATAGGCAAAAAAGTGGGTTGTTTGGTTCTGGTAAATATCCAACCACTTGAGAATTCAACTTTTTCGACCCCCCCATATTTTTTGCCACTTGCTTCCTCAACATGCTTGTGGCATGCACACCCACTACACTTAAAGCATGTTGGGATCAGTTAGAAGTCCCTTTCCTATAAAATTCCACCAAGCTATTATTAGGGGGTTGTACTAGTGGAATTTCCCAAACATGGATTTTGGGGTTCATTTTTAGTGCGTGAAATAATTTTCTATTCATTATTATAGTTTTCAAATTTTTTTGCACACATGAACTCTAAAATTTTCATTTTGTTGCGCTCTTATATCTTTTTTGTTTACGAGGAAATATGTGAGTCACAAGTTTGGACCTGAAAAAAACAAAAATTTTGAAAATCCAAAAATGGGGATGCACAAATGCATGGAGAGATAATTCCAAAGAGTCTTTGTGATTTTTAAGGATAGGCAAAGAAGTGGGTTGTTGAGCTCTTGTAAATATCCAACCACTTGAGAATTCAACTTTTTCTACCCCCCCCCCAATTTTTGGCCACTTGCATCCTCAATATGCTTGTGGCATGCACACCCACCACACCTAAAGCATGTTGGGATCAGTTACAAGTCCCTTTCCTATAAAATTCCACCAAGCTATTATTAGGGGGTTGTACTAGTGGAATTTCCCAAACATGGATTTTGGGGTTCATTTTTAGTGCGTGATATAATTTTCTATTTATTATTATAGTTTTCAAATTTTTTTGCACACATGAACTCTAAAATTTTCATTTTGTTGTGATCTTATATGTTTTTTGTTTACGAGGAAAAATGGGAGTCACAAGTTTGTTCCTGAAAAAAAAAAAAATTTGAACATCCAAAATGGGATGCACAAATGCTGAGAGAGATAATTCCAAAGACTATCTGTGATTTTTAAGGATAGGCAAAAAAGTGGGTTGTTTGGCTCTGGTTAATATCCAACCACTTGAGAATTCAACTATTTCCACCCCCCCTTAATTTTTGGCCACTTGCATCCTCAACATGCTTGTGGCATGCACACCCACCACACTTAAAGCATGTTGGGATCAGTTACAAGTCCCTTTCCTATAAAATTCAACCAAGCTATTATTAGGGGGTTGTAAAGGTGGAATTTCCCAAACATGGATTTTGGGGTTCATTTTTAGTGCGTAAAATAATTTTCTATTCACTATTATAGTTTTGAAATTTTTCTGCACAGATGAACTCTATAATTTTCATTTTGTTGCGATCTTATATCTTTTTTGTTTACGAGGAAAAATGGGACTCACTAGTTTGGACCTGAACAAAAAAAAATTTTTGAACATCCAAAATGGGGATGCACAAATGCTGGGAGAGATAATTCCAAAGAGTATTTGTGATTCTTAAGGATAGGCAAAAAAGTGGGTTGTTTGGTTCTGGTAAATATCCAACCACTTGAGAATTCAACTTTTTCGACCCCCCCATATTTTTTGCCACTTGCTTCCTCAACATGCTTGTGGCATGCACACCCACTACACTTAAAGCATGTTGGGATCAGTTAGAAGTCCCTTTCCTATAAAATTCCACCAAGCTATTATTAGGGGGTTGTACTAGTGGAATTTCCCAAACATGGATTTTGGGGTTCATTTTTAGTGCGTGAAATAATTTTCTATTCATTATTATAGTTTTCAAATTTTTTTGCACACATGAACTCTAAAATTTTCATTTTGTTGCGCTCTTATATCTTTTTTGTTTACGAGGAAATATGTGAGTCACAAGTTTGGACCTGAAAAAAACAAAAATTTTGAAAATCCAAAAATGGGGATGCACAAATGCATGGAGAGATAATTCCAAAGAGTCTTTGTGATTTTTAAGGATAGGCAAAGAAGTGGGTTGTTGAGCTCTTGTAAATATCCAACCACTTGAGAATTCAACTTTTTCTACCCCCCCCCAATTTTTGGCCACTTGCATCCTCAACATGCTTGTGGCATGCACACCCACCACACCTAAAGCATGTTGGGATCAGTTACAAGTCCCTTTCCTATAAAATTCCACCAAGCTATTATTAGGGGGTTGTACTAGTGGAATTTCCCAAACATGGATTTTGGGGTTCATTTTTAGTGCGTGATATAATTTTCTATTTATTATTATAGTTTTCAAATTTTTTTGCACACATGAACTCTAAAATTTTCATTTTGTTGTGATCTTATATGTTTTTTGTTTACGAGGAAAAATGGGAGTCACAAGTTTGTTCCTGAAAAAAAAAAAAATTTGAACATCCAAAATGGGATGCACAAATGCTGAGAGAGATAATTCCAAAGACTATCTGTGATTTTTAAGGATAGGCAAAAAAGTGGGTTGTTTGGCTCTGGTTAATATCCAACCACTTGAGAATTCAACTATTTCCACCCCCCCTTAATTTTTGGCCACTTGCATCCTCAACATGCTTGTGGCATGCACACCCACCACACTTAAAGCATGTTGGGATCAGTTACAAGTCCCTTTCCTATAAAATTCAACCAAGCTATTATTAGGGGGTTGTAAAGGTGGAATTTCCCAAACATGGATTTTGGGGTTCATTTTTAGTGCGTGAAATAATTTTCTATTCACTATTATAGTTTTGAAATTTTTCTGCACAGATGAACTCTATAATTTTCATTTTGTTGCGATCTTATATCTTTTTTGTTTACGAGGAAAAATGGGACTCACTAGTTTGGACCTGAACAAAAAAAAATTTTTGAACATCCAAAATGGGGATGCACAAATGCAGGGAGAGATAATTCCAAAGAGTATTTGTGATTCTTAAGGATAGGCAAAAAAGTGGGTTGTTTGGTTCTGGTAAATATCCAACCACTTGAGAATTCAACTTTTTCGACCCCCCCATATTTTTTGCCACTTGCTTCCTCAACATGCTTGTGGCATGCACACCCACTACACTTAAAGCATGTTGGGATCAGTTAGAAGTCCCTTTCCTATAAAATTCCACCAAGCTATTATTAGGGGGTTGTACTAGTGGAATTTCCCAAACATGGATTTTGGGGTTCATTTTTAGTGCGTGAAATAATTTTCTATTCATTATTATAGTTTTCAAATTTTTTTGCACACATGAACTCTAAAATTTTCATTTTGTTGCGCTCTTATATCTTTTTTGTTTACGAGGAAATATGTGAGTCACAAGTTTGGACCTGAAAAAAACAAAAATTTTGAAAATCCAAAAATGGGGATGCACAAATGCATGGAGAGATAATTCCAAAGAGTCTTTGTGATTTTTAAGGATAGGCAAAGAAGTGGGTTGTTGAGCTCTTGTAAATATCCAACCACTTGAGAATTCAACTTTTTCTACCCCCCCCCAATTTTTGGCCACTTGCATCCTCAACATGCTTGTGGCATGCACACCCACCACACCTAAAGCATGTTGGGATCAGTTACAAGTCCCTTTCCTATAAAATTCCACCAAGCTATTATTAGGGGGTTGTACTAGTGGAATTTCCCAAACATGGATTTTGGGGTTCATTTTTAGTGCGTGATATAATTTTCTATTTATTATTATAGTTTTCAAATTTTTTTGCACACATGAACTCTAAAATTTTCATTTTGTTGTGATCTTATATGTTTTTTGTTTACGAGGAAAAATGGGAGTCACAAGTTTGTTCCTGAAAAAAAAAAAAATTTGAACATCCAAAATGGGATGCACAAATGCTGAGAGAGATAATTCCAAAGACTATCTGTGATTTTTAAGGATAGGCAAAAAAGTGGGTTGTTTGGCTCTGGTTAATATCCAACCACTTGAGAATTCAACTATTTCCACCCCCCCTTAATTTTTGGCCACTTGCATCCTCAACATGCTTGTGGCATGCACACCCACCACACTTAAAGCATGTTGGGATCAGTTACAAGTCCCTTTCCTATAAAATTCAACCAAGCTATTATTAGGGGGTTGTAAAGGTGGAATTTCCCAAACATGGATTTTGGGGTTCATTTTTAGTGCGTGAAATAATTTTCTATTCACTATTATAGTTTTGAAATTTTTCTGCACAGATGAACTCTATAATTTTCATTTTGTTGCGATCTTATATCTTTTTTGTTTACGAGGAAAAATGGGACTCACTAGTTTGGACCTGAACAAAAAAAAATTTTTGAACATCCAAAATGGGGATGCACAAATGCTGGGAGAGATAATTCCAAAGAGTATTTGTGATTCTTAAGGATAGGCAAAAAAGTGGGTTGTTTGGTTCTGGTAAATATCCAACCACTTGAGAATTCAACTTTTTCGACCCCCCCATATTTTTTGCCACTTGCTTCCTCAACATGCTTGTGGCATGCACACCCACTACACTTAAAGCATGTTGGGATCAGTTAGAAGTCCCTTTCCTATAAAATTCCACCAAGCTATTATTAGGGGGTTGTACTAGTGGAATTTCCCAAACATGGATTTTGGGGTTCATTTTTAGTGCGTGAAATAATTTTCTATTCATTATTATAGTTTTCAAATTTTTTTGCACACATGAACTCTAAAATTTTCATTTTGTTGCGCTCTTATATCTTTTTTGTTTACGAGGAAATATGTGAGTCACAAGTTTGGACCTGAAAAAAACAAAAATTTTGAAAATCCAAAAATGGGGATGCACAAATGCATGGAGAGATAATTCCAAAGAGTCTTTGTGATTTTTAAGGATAGGCAAAGAAGTGGGTTGTTGAGCTCTTGTAAATATCCAACCACTTGAGAATTCAACTTTTTCTACCCCCCCCCAATTTTTGGCCACTTGCATCTTCAACATGCTTGTGGCATGCACACCCACCACACCTAAAGCATGTTGGGATCAGTTACAAGTCCCTTTCCTATAAAATTCCACCAAGCTATTATTAGGGGGTTGTACTAGTGGAATTTCCCAAACATGGATTTTGGGGTTCATTTTTAGTGCGTGATATAATTTTCTATTTATTATTATAGTTTTCAAATTTTTTTGCACACATGAACTCTAAAATTTTCATTTTGTTGTGATCTTATATGTTTTTTGTTTACGAGGAAAAATGGGAGTCACAAGTTTGTTCCTGAAAAAAAAAAAAATTTGAACATCCAAAATGGGATGCACAAATGCTGAGAGAGATAATTCCAAAGACTATCTGTGATTTTTAAGGATAGGCAAAAAAGTGGGTTGTTTGGCTCTGGTTAATATCCAACCACTTGAGAATTCAACTATTTCCACCCCCCCTTAATTTTTGGCCACTTGCATCCTCAACATGCTTGTGGCATGCACACCCACCACACTTAAAGCATGTTGGGATCAGTTACAAGTCCCTTTCCTATAAAATTCAACCAAGCTATTATTAGGGGGTTGTAAAGGTGGAATTTCCCAAACATGGATTTTGGGGTTCATTTTTAGTGCGTGAAATAATTTTCTATTCACTATTATAGTTTTGAAATTTTTCTGCACAGATGAACTCTATAATTTTCATTTTGTTGCGATCTTATATCTTTTTTGTTTACGAGGAAAAATGGGACTCACTAGTTTGGACCTGAACAAAAAAAAATTTTTGAACATCCAAAATGGGGATGCACAAATGCTGGGAGAGATAATTCCAAAGAGTATTTGTGATTCTTAAGGATAGGCAAAAAAGTGGGTTGTTTGGTTCTGGTAAATATCCAACCACTTGAGAATTCAACTTTTTCGACCCCCCCATATTTTTTGCCACTTGCTTCCTCAACATGCTTGTGGCATGCACACCCACTACACTTAAAGCATGTTGGGATCAGTTAGAAGTCCCTTTCCTATAAAATTCCACCAAGCTATTATTAGGGGGTTGTACTAGTGGAATTTCCCAAACATGGATTTTGGGGTTCATTTTTAGTGCGTGAAATAATTTTCTATTCATTATTATAGTTTTCAAATTTTTTTGCACACATGAACTCTAAAATTTTCATTTTGTTGCGCTCTTATATCTTTTTTGTTTACGAGGAAATATGTGAGTCACAAGTTTGGACCTGAAAAAAACAAAAATTTTGAAAATCCAAAAATGGGGATGCACAAATGCATGGAGAGATAATTCCAAAGAGTCTTTGTGATTTTTAAGGATAGGCAAAGAAGTGGGTTGTTGAGCTCTTGTAAATATCCAACCACTTGAGAATTCAACTTTTTCTACCCCCCCCCCAATTTTTGGCCACTTGCATCCTCAACATGCTTGTGGCATGCACACCCACCACACCTAAAGCATGTTGGGATCAGTTACAAGTCCCTTTCCTATAAAATTCCACCAAGCTATTATTAGGGGGTTGTACTAGTGGAATTTCCCAAACATGGATTTTGGGGTTCATTTTTAGTGCGTGATATAATTTTCTATTTATTATTATAGTTTTCAAATTTTTTTGCACACATGAACTCTAAAATTTTCATTTTGTTGTGATCTTATATGTTTTTTGTTTACGAGGAAAAATGGGAGTCACAAGTTTGTTCCTGAAAAAAAAAAAAATTTGAACATCCAAAATGGGATGCACAAATGCTGAGAGAGATAATTCCAAAGACTATCTGTGATTTTTAAGGATAGGCAAAAAAGTGGGTTGTTTGGCTCTGGTTAATATCCAACCACTTGAGAATTCAACTATTTCCACCCCCCCTTAATTTTTGGCCACTTGCATCCTCAACATGCTTGTGGCATGCACACCCACCACACTTAAAGCATGTTGGGATCAGTTACAAGTCCCTTTCCTATAAAATTCAACCAAGCTATTATTAGGGGGTTGTAAAGGTGGAATTTCCCAAACATGGATTTTGGGGTTCATTTTTAGTGCGTGAAATAATTTTCTATTCACTATTATAGTTTTGAAATTTTTCTGCACAGATGAACTCTATAATTTTCATTTTGTTGCGATCTTATATCTTTTTTGTTTACGAGGAAAAATGGGACTCACTAGTTTGGACCTGAACAAAAAAAAATTTTTGAACATCCAAAATGGGGATGCACAAATGCTGGGAGAGATAATTCCAAAGAGTATTTGTGATTCTTAAGGATAGGCAAAAAAGTGGGTTGTTTGGTTCTGGTAAATATCCAACCACTTGAGAATTCAACTTTTTCGACCCCCCCATATTTTTTGCCACTTGCTTCCTCAACATGCTTGTGGCATGCACACCCACTACACTTAAAGCATGTTGGGATCAGTTAGAAGTCCCTTTCCTATAAAATTCCACCAAGCTATTATTAGGGGGTTGTACTAGTGGAATTTCCCAAACATGGATTTTGGGGTTCATTTTTAGTGCGTGAAATAATTTTCTATTCATTATTATAGTTTTCAAATTTTTTTGCACACATGAACTCTAAAATTTTCATTTTGTTGCGCTCTTATATCTTTTTTGTTTACGAGGAAATATGTGAGTCACAAGTTTGGACCTGAAAAAAACAAAAATTTTGAAAATCCAAAAATGGGGATGCACAAATGCATGGAGAGATAATTCCAAAGAGTCTTTGTGATTTTTAAGGATAGGCAAAGAAGTGGGTTGTTGAGCTCTTGTAAATATCCAACCACTTGAGAATTCAACTTTTTCTACCCCCCCCCAATTTTTGGCCACTTGCATCCTCAACATGCTTGTGGCATGCACACCCACCACACCTAAAGCATGTTGGGATCAGTTACAAGTCCCTTTCCTATAAAATTCCACCAAGCTATTATTAGGGGGTTGTACTAGTGGAATTTCCCAAACATGGATTTTGGGGTTCATTTTTAGTGCGTGATATAATTTTCTATTTATTATTATAGTTTTCAAATTTTTTTGCACACATGAACTCTAAAATTTTCATTTTGTTGTGATCTTATATGTTTTTTGTTTACGAGGAAAAATGGGAGTCACAAGTTTGTTCCTGAAAAAAAAAAAAATTTGAACATCCAAAATGGGATGCACAAATGCTGAGAGAGATAATTCCAAAGACTATCTGTGATTTTTAAGGATAGGCAAAAAAGTGGGTTGTTTGGCTCTGGTTAATATCCAACCACTTGAGAATTCAACTATTTCCACCCCCCCTTAATTTTTGGCCACTTGCATCCTCAACATGCTTGTGGCATGCACACCCACCACACTTAAAGCATGTTGGGATCAGTTACAAGTCCCTTTCCTATAAAATTCAACCAAGCTATTATTAGGGGGTTGTAAAGGTGGAATTTCCCAAACATGGATTTTGGGGTTCATTTTTAGTGCGTGAAATAATTTTCTATTCACTATTATAGTTTTGAAATTTTTCTGCACAGATGAACTCTATAATTTTCATTTTGTTGCGATCTTATATCTTTTTTGTTTACGAGGAAAAATGGGACTCACTAGTTTGGACCTGAACAAAAAAAAATTTTTGAACATCCAAAATGGGGATGCACAAATGCTGGGAGAGATAATTCCAAAGAGTATTTGTGATTCTTAAGGATAGGCAAAAAAGTGGGTTGTTTGGTTCTGGTAAATATCCAACCACTTGAGAATTCAACTTTTTCGACCCCCCCATATTTTTTGCCACTTGCTTCCTCAACATGCTTGTGGCATGCACACCCACTACACTTAAAGCATGTTGGGATCAGTTAGAAGTCCCTTTCCTATAAAATTCCACCAAGCTATTATTAGGGGGTTGTACTAGTGGAATTTCCCAAACATGGATTTTGGGGTTCATTTTTAGTGCGTGAAATAATTTTCTATTCATTATTATAGTTTTCAAATTTTTTTGCACACATGAACTCTAAAATTTTCATTTTGTTGCGCTCTTATATCTTTTTTGTTTACGAGGAAATATGTGAGTCACAAGTTTGGACCTGAAAAAAACAAAAATTTTGAAAATCCAAAAATGGGGATGCACAAATGCATGGAGAGATAATTCCAAAGAGTCTTTGTGATTTTTAAGGATAGGCAAAGAAGTGGGTTGTTGAGCTCTTGTAAATATCCAACCACTTGAGAATTCAACTTTTTCTACCCCCCCCCCCCCCCAATTTTTGGCCACTTGCATCCTCAACATGCTTGTGGCATGCACACCCACCACACCTAAAGCATGTTGGGATCAGTTACAAGTCCCTTTCCTATAAAATTCCACCAAGCTATTATTAGGGGGTTGTACTAGTGGAATTTCCCAAACATGGATTTTGGGGTTCATTTTTAGTGCGTGATATAATTTTCTATTTATTATTATAGTTTTCAAATTTTTTTGCACACATGAACTCTAAAATTTTCATTTTGTTGTGATCTTATATGTTTTTTGTTTACGAGGAAAAATGGGAGTCACAAGTTTGTTCCTGAAAAAAAAAAAAATTTGAACATCCAAAATGGGATGCACAAATGCTGAGAGAGATAATTCCAAAGACTATCTGTGATTTTTAAGGATAGGCAAAAAAGTGGGTTGTTTGGCTCTGGTTAATATCCAACCACTTGAGAATTCAACTATTTCCACCCCCCCTTAATTTTTGGCCACTTGCATCCTCAACATGCTTGTGGCATGCACACCCACCACACTTAAAGCATGTTGGGATCAGTTACAAGTCCCTTTCCTATAAAATTCAACCAAGCTATTATTAGGGGGTTGTAAAGGTGGAATTTCCCAAACATGGATTTTGGGGTTCATTTTTAGTGCGTAAAATAATTTTCTATTCACTATTATAGTTTTGAAATTTTTCTGCACAGATGAACTCTATAATTTTCATTTTGTTGCGATCTTATATCTTTTTTGTTTACGAGGAAAAATGGGACTCACTAGTTTGGACCTGAACAAAAAAAAATTTTTGAACATCCAAAATGGGGATGCACAAATGCTGGGAGAGATAATTCCAAAGAGTATTTGTGATTCTTAAGGATAGGCAAAAAAGTGGGTTGTTTGGTTCTGGTAAATATCCAACCACTTGAGAATTCAACTTTTTCGACCCCCCCATATTTTTTGCCACTTGCTTCCTCAACATGCTTGTGGCATGCACACCCACTACACTTAAAGCATGTTGGGATCAGTTAGAAGTCCCTTTCCTATAAAATTCCACCAAGCTATTATTAGGGGGTTGTACTAGTGGAATTTCCCAAACATGGATTTTGGGGTTCATTTTTAGTGCGTGAAATAATTTTCTATTCATTATTATAGTTTTCAAATTTTTTTGCACACATGAACTCTAAAATTTTCATTTTGTTGCGCTCTTATATCTTTTTTGTTTACGAGGAAATATGTGAGTCACAAGTTTGGACCTGAAAAAAACAAAAATTTTGAAAATCCAAAAATGGGGATGCACAAATGCATGGAGAGATAATTCCAAAGAGTCTTTGTGATTTTTAAGGATAGGCAAAGAAGTGGGTTGTTGAGCTCTTGTAAATATCCAACCACTTGAGAATTCAACTTTTTCTACCCCCCCCCCCCCCCCCAATTTTTGGCCACTTGCATCCTCAACATGCTTGTGGCATGCACACCCACCACACCTAAAGCATGTTGGGATCAGTTACAAGTCCCTTTCCTATAAAATTCCACCAAGCTATTATTAGGGGGTTGTACTAGTGGAATTTCCCAAACATGGATTTTGGGGTTCATTTTTAGTGCGTGATATAATTTTCTATTTATTATTATAGTTTTCAAATTTTTTTGCACACATGAACTCTAAAATTTTCATTTTGTTGTGATCTTATATGTTTTTTGTTTACGAGGAAAAATGGGAGTCACAAGTTTGTTCCTGAAAAAAAAAAAAATTTGAACATCCAAAATGGGATGCACAAATGCTGAGAGAGATAATTCCAAAGACTATCTGTGATTTTTAAGGATAGGCAAAAAAGTGGGTTGTTTGGCTCTGGTTAATATCCAACCACTTGAGAATTCAACTATTTCCACCCCCCCTTAATTTTTGGCCACTTGCATCCTCAACATGCTTGTGGCATGCACACCCACCACACTTAAAGCATGTTGGGATCAGTTACAAGTCCCTTTCCTATAAAATTCAACCAAGCTATTATTAGGGGGTTGTAAAGGTGGAATTTCCCAAACATGGATTTTGGGGTTCATTTTTAGTGCGTGAAATAATTTTCTATTCACTATTATAGTTTTGAAATTTTTCTGCACAGATGAACTCTATAATTTTCATTTTGTTGCGATCTTATATCTTTTTTGTTTACGAGGAAAAATGGGACTCACTAGTTTGGACCTGAACAAAAAAAAATTTTTGAACATCCAAAATGGGGATGCACAAATGCTGGGAGAGATAATTCCAAAGAGTATTTGTGATTCTTAAGGATAGGCAAAAAAGTGGGTTGTTTGGTTCTGGTAAATATCCAACCACTTGAGAATTCAACTTTTTCGACCCCCCCATATTTTTTGCCACTTGCTTCCTCAACATGCTTGTGGCATGCACACCCACTACACTTAAAGCATGTTGGGATCAGTTAGAAGTCCCTTTCCTATAAAATTCCACCAAGCTATTATTAGGGGGTTGTACTAGTGGAATTTCCCAAACATGGATTTTGGGGTTCATTTTTAGTGCGTGAAATAATTTTCTATTCATTATTATAGTTTTCAAATTTTTTTGCACACATGAACTCTAAAATTTTCATTTTGTTGCGCTCTTATATCTTTTTTGTTTACGAGGAAATATGTGAGTCACAAGTTTGGACCTGAAAAAAACAAAAATTTTGAAAATCCAAAAATGGGGATGCACAAATGCATGGAGAGATAATTCCAAAGAGTCTTTGTGATTTTTAAGGATAGGCAAAGAAGTGGGTTGTTGAGCTCTTGTAAATATCCAACCACTTGAGAATTCAACTTTTTCTACCCCCCCCCCCCAATTTTTGGCCACTTGCATCCTCAACATGCTTGTGGCATGCACACCCACCACACCTAAAGCATGTTGGGATCAGTTACAAGTCCCTTTCCTATAAAATTCCACCAAGCTATTATTAGGGGGTTGTACTAGTGGAATTTCCCAAACATGGATTTTGGGGTTCATTTTTAGTGCGTGATATAATTTTCTATTTATTATTATAGTTTTCAAATTTTTTTGCACACATGAACTCTAAAATTTTCATTTTGTTGTGATCTTATATGTTTTTTGTTTACGAGGAAAAATGGGAGTCACAAGTTTGTTCCTGAAAAAAAAAAAAATTTGAACATCCAAAATGGGATGCACAAATGCTGAGAGAGATAATTCCAAAGACTATCTGTGATTTTTAAGGATAGGCAAAAAAGTGGGTTGTTTGGCTCTGGTTAATATCCAACCACTTGAGAATTCAACTATTTCCACCCCCACCTTAATTTTTGGCCACTTGCATCCTCAACATGCTTGTGGCATGCACACCCACCACACTTAAAGCATGTTGGGATCAGTTACAAGTCCCTTTCCTATAAAATTCAACCAAGCTATTATTAGGGGGTTGTAAAGGTGGAATTTCCCAAACATGGATTTTGGGGTTCATTTTTAGTGCGTGAAATAATTTTCTATTCACTATTATAGTTTTGAAATTTTTCTGCACAGATGAACTCTATAATTTTCATTTTGTTGCGATCTTATATCTTTTTTGTTTACGAGGAAAAATGGGACTCACTAGTTTGGACCTGAACAAAAAAAAATTTTTGAACATCCAAAATGGGGATGCACAAATGCTGGGAGAGATAATTCCAAAGAGTATTTGTGATTCTTAAGGATAGGCAAAAAAGTGGGTTGTTTGGTTCTGGTAAATATCCAACCACTTGAGAATTCAACTTTTTCGACCCCCCCATATTTTTTGCCACTTGCTTCCTCAACATGCTTGTGGCATGCACACCCACTACACTTAAAGCATGTTGGGATCAGTTAGAAGTCCCTTTCCTATAAAATTCCACCAAGCTATTATTAGGGGGTTGTACTAGTGGAATTTCCCAAACATGGATTTTGGGGTTCATTTTTAGTGCGTGAAATAATTTTCTATTCATTATTATAGTTTTCAAATTTTTTTGCACACATGAACTCTAAAATTTTCATTTTGTTGCGCTCTTATATCTTTTTTGTTTACGAGGAAATATGTGAGTCACAAGTTTGGACCTGAAAAAAACAAAAATTTTGAAAATCCAAAAATGGGGATGCACAAATGCATGGAGAGATAATTCCAAAGAGTCTTTGTGATTTTTAAGGATAGGCAAAGAAGTGGGTTGTTGAGCTCTTGTAAATATCCAACCACTTGAGAATTCAACTTTTTCTACCCCCCCCCCCCCAATTTTTGGCCACTTGCATCCTCAACATGCTTGTGGCATGCACACCCACCACACCTAAAGCATGTTGGGATCAGTTACAAGTCCCTTTCCTATAAAATTCCACCAAGCTATTATTAGGGGGTTGTACTAGTGGAATTTCCCAAACATGGATTTTGGGGTTCATTTTTAGTGCGTGATATAATTTTCTATTTATTATTATAGTTTTCAAATTTTTTTGCACACATGAACTCTAAAATTTTCATTTTGTTGTGATCTTATATGTTTTTTGTTTACGAGGAAAAATGGGAGTCACAAGTTTGTTCCTGAAAAAAAAAAAAATTTGAACATCCAAAATGGGATGCACAAATGCTGAGAGAGATAATTCCAAAGACTATCTGTGATTTTTAAGGATAGGCAAAAAAGTGGGTTGTTTGGCTCTGGTTAATATCCAACCACTTGAGAATTCAACTATTTCCACCCCCACCTTAATTTTTGGCCACTTGCATCCTCAACATGCTTGTGGCATGCACACCCACCACACTTAAAGCATGTTGGGATCAGTTACAAGTCCCTTTCCTATAAAATTCAACCAAGCTATTATTAGGGGGTTGTAAAGGTGGAATTTCCCAAACATGGATTTTGGGGTTCATTTTTAGTGCGTGAAATAATTTTCTATTCACTATTATAGTTTTGAAATTTTTCTGCACAGATGAACTCTATAATTTTCATTTTGTTGCGATCTTATATCTTTTTTGTTTACGAGGAAAAATGGGACTCACTAGTTTGGACCTGAACAAAAAAAAATTTTTGAACATCCAAAATGGGGATGCACAAATGCTGGGAGAGATAATTCCAAAGAGTATTTGTGATTCTTAAGGATAGGCAAAAAAGTGGGTTGTTTGGTTCTGGTAAATATCCAACCACTTGAGAATTCAACTTTTTCGACCCCCCCATATTTTTTGCCACTTGCTTCCTCAACATGCTTGTGGCATGCACACCCACTACACTTAAAGCATGTTGGGATCAGTTAGAAGTCCCTTTCCTATAAAATTCCACCAAGCTATTATTAGGGGGTTGTACTAGTGGAATTTCCCAAACATGGATTTTGGGGTTCATTTTTAGTGCGTGAAATAATTTTCTATTCATTATTATAGTTTTCAAATTTTTTTGCACACATGAACTCTAAAATTTTCATTTTGTTGCGCTCTTATATCTTTTTTGTTTACGAGGAAATATGTGAGTCACAAGTTTGGACCTGAAAAAAACAAAAATTTTGAAAATCCAAAAATGGGGATGCACAAATGCATGGAGAGATAATTCCAAAGAGTCTTTGTGATTTTTAAGGATAGGCAAAGAAGTGGGTTGTTGAGCTCTTGTAAATATCCAACCACTTGAGAATTCAACTTTTTCTACCCCCCCCCCCCCCCCCCCCCCCCAATTTTTGGCCACTTGCATCCTCAACATGCTTGTGGCATGCACACCCACCACACCTAAAGCATGTTGGGATCAGTTACAAGTCCCTTTCCTATAAAATTCCACCAAGCTATTATTAGGGGGTTGTACTAGTGGAATTTCCCAAACATGGATTTTGGGGTTCATTTTTAGTGCGTGATATAATTTTCTATTTATTATTATAGTTTTCAAATTTTTTTGCACACATGAACTCTAAAATTTTCATTTTGTTGTGATCTTATATGTTTTTTGTTTACGAGGAAAAATGGGAGTCACAAGTTTGTTCCTGAAAAAAAAAAAAATTTGAACATCCAAAATGGGATGCACAAATGCTGAGAGAGATAATTCCAAAGACTATCTGTGATTTTTAAGGATAGGCAAAAAAGTGGGTTGTTTGGCTCTGGTTAATATCCAACCACTTGAGAATTCAACTATTTCCACCCCCCCTTAATTTTTGGCCACTTGCATCCTCAACATGCTTGTGGCATGCACACCCACCACACTTAAAGCATGTTGGGATCAGTTACAAGTCCCTTTCCTATAAAATTCAACCAAGCTATTATTAGGGGGTTGTAAAGGTGGAATTTCCCAAACATGGATTTTGGGGTTCATTTTTAGTGCGTGAAATAATTTTCTATTCACTATTATAGTTTTGAAATTTTTCTGCACAGATGAACTCTATAATTTTCATTTTGTTGCGATCTTATATCTTTTTTGTTTACGAGGAAAAATGGGACTCACTAGTTTGGACCTGAACAAAAAAAAATTTTTGAACATCCAAAATGGGGATGCACAAATGCTGGGAGAGATAATTCCAAAGAGTATTTGTGATTCTTAAGGATAGGCAAAAAAGTGGGTTGTTTGGTTCTGGTAAATATCCAACCACTTGAGAATTCAACTTTTTCGACCCCCCCATATTTTTTGCCACTTGCTTCCTCAACATGCTTGTGGCATGCACACCCACTACACTTAAAGCATGTTGGGATCAGTTAGAAGTCCCTTTCCTATAAAATTCCACCAAGCTATTATTAGGGGGTTGTACTAGTGGAATTTCCCAAACATGGATTTTGGGGTTCATTTTTAGTGCGTGAAATAATTTTCTATTCATTATTATAGTTTTCAAATTTTTTTGCACACATGAACTCTAAAATTTTCATTTTGTTGCGCTCTTATATCTTTTTTGTTTACGAGGAAATATGTGAGTCACAAGTTTGGACCTGAAAAAAACAAAAATTTTGAAAATCCAAAAATGGGGATGCACAAATGCATGGAGAGATAATTCCAAAGAGTCTTTGTGATTTTTAAGGATAGGCAAAGAAGTGGGTTGTTGAGCTCTTGTAAATATCCAACCACTTGAGAATTCAACTTTTTCTACCCCCCCCCAATTTTTGGCCACTTGCATCCTCAACATGCTTGTGGCATGCACACCCACCACACCTAAAGCATGTTGGGATCAGTTACAAGTCCCTTTCCTATAAAATTCCACCAAGCTATTATTAGGGGGTTGTACTAGTGGAATTTCCCAAACATGGATTTTGGGGTTCATTTTTAGTGCGTGATATAATTTTCTATTTATTATTATAGTTTTCAAATTTTTTTGCACACATGAACTCTAAAATTTTCATTTTGTTGTGATCTTATATGTTTTTTGTTTACGAGGAAAAATGGGAGTCACAAGTTTGTTCCTGAAAAAAAAAAAAATTTGAACATCCAAAATGGGATGCACAAATGCTGAGAGAGATAATTCCAAAGACTATCTGTGATTTTTAAGGATAGGCAAAAAAGTGGGTTGTTTGGCTCTGGTTAATATCCAACCACTTGAGAATTCAACTATTTCCACCCCCCCTTAATTTTTGGCCACTTGCATCCTCAACATGCTTGTGGCATGCACACCCACCACACTTAAAGCATGTTGGGATCAGTTACAAGTCCCTTTCCTATAAAATTCAACCAAGCTATTATTAGGGGGTTGTAAAGGTGGAATTTCCCAAACATGGATTTTGGGGTTCATTTTTAGTGCGTGAAATAATTTTCTATTCACTATTATAGTTTTGAAATTTTTCTGCACAGATGAACTCTATAATTTTCATTTTGTTGCGATCTTATATCTTTTTTGTTTACGAGGAAAAATGGGACTCACTAGTTTGGACCTGAACAAAAAAAAATTTTTGAACATCCAAAATGGGGATGCACAAATGCTGGGAGAGATAATTCCAAAGAGTATTTGTGATTCTTAAGGATAGGCAAAAAAGTGGGTTGTTTGGTTCTGGTAAATATCCAACCACTTGAGAATTCAACTTTTTCGACCCCCCCATATTTTTTGCCACTTGCTTCCTCAACATGCTTGTGGCATGCACACCCACTACACTTAAAGCATGTTGGGATCAGTTAGAAGTCCCTTTCCTATAAAATTCCACCAAGCTATTATTAGGGGGTTGTACTAGTGGAATTTCCCAAACATGGATTTTGGGGTTCATTTTTAGTGCGTGAAATAATTTTCTATTCATTATTATAGTTTTCAAATTTTTTTGCACACATGAACTCTAAAATTTTCATTTTGTTGCGCTCTTATATCTTTTTTGTTTACGAGGAAATATGTGAGTCACAAGTTTGGACCTGAAAAAAACAAAAATTTTGAAAATCCAAAAATGGGGATGCACAAATGCATGGAGAGATAATTCCAAAGAGTCTTTGTGATTTTTAAGGATAGGCAAAGAAGTGGGTTGTTGAGCTCTTGTAAATATCCAACCACTTGAGAATTCAACTTTTTCTACCCCCCCCCCCCCCCCCCCCCCCAATTTTTGGCCACTTGCATCCTCAACATGCTTGTGGCATGCACACCCACCACACCTAAAGCATGTTGGGATCAGTTACAAGTCCCTTTCCTATAAAATTCCACCAAGCTATTATTAGGGGGTTGTACTAGTGGAATTTCCCAAACATGGATTTTGGGGTTCATTTTTAGTGCGTGATATAATTTTCTATTTATTATTATAGTTTTCAAATTTTTTTGCACACATGAACTCTAAAATTTTCATTTTGTTGTGATCTTATATGTTTTTTGTTTACGAGGAAAAATGGGAGTCACAAGTTTGTTCCTGAAAAAAAAAAAAATTTGAACATCCAAAATGGGATGCACAAATGCTGAGAGAGATAATTCCAAAGACTATCTGTGATTTTTAAGGATAGGCAAAAAAGTGGGTTGTTTGGCTCTGGTTAATATCCAACCACTTGAGAATTCAACTATTTCCACCCCCCCTTAATTTTTGGCCACTTGCATCCTCAACATGCTTGTGGCATGCACACCCACCACACTTAAAGCATGTTGGGATCAGTTACAAGTCCCTTTCCTATAAAATTCAACCAAGCTATTATTAGGGGGTTGTAAAGGTGGAATTTCCCAAACATGGATTTTGGGGTTCATTTTTAGTGCGTGAAATAATTTTCTATTCACTATTATAGTTTTGAAATTTTTCTGCACAGATGAACTCTATAATTTTCATTTTGTTGCGATCTTATATCTTTTTTGTTTACGAGGAAAAATGGGACTCACTAGTTTGGACCTGAACAAAAAAAAATTTTTGAACATCCAAAATGGGGATGCACAAATGCTGGGAGAGATAATTCCAAAGAGTATTTGTGATTCTTAAGGATAGGCAAAAAAGTGGGTTGTTTGGTTCTGGTAAATATCCAACCACTTGAGAATTCAACTTTTTCGACCCCCCCATATTTTTTGCCACTTGCTTCCTCAACATGCTTGTGGCATGCACACCCACTACACTTAAAGCATGTTGGGATCAGTTAGAAGTCCCTTTCCTATAAAATTCCACCAAGCTATTATTAGGGGGTTGTACTAGTGGAATTTCCCAAACATGGATTTTGGGGTTCATTTTTAGTGCGTGAAATAATTTTCTATTCATTATTATAGTTTTCAAATTTTTTTGCACACATGAACTCTAAAATTTTCATTTTGTTGCGCTCTTATATCTTTTTTGTTTACGAGGAAATATGTGAGTCACAAGTTTGGACCTGAAAAAAACAAAAATTTTGAAAATCCAAAAATGGGGATGCACAAATGCATGGAGAGATAATTCCAAAGAGTCTTTGTGATTTTTAAGGATAGGCAAAGAAGTGGGTTGTTGAGCTCTTGTAAATATCCAACCACTTGAGAATTCAACTTTTTCTACCCCCCCCCCAATTTTTGGCCACTTGCATCCTCAACATGCTTGTGGCATGCACACCCACCACACCTAAAGCATGTTGGGATCAGTTACAAGTCCCTTTCCTATAAAATTCCACCAAGCTATTATTAGGGGGTTGTACTAGTGGAATTTCCCAAACATGGATTTTGGGGTTCATTTTTAGTGCGTGATATAATTTTCTATTTATTATTATAGTTTTCAAATTTTTTTGCACACATGAACTCTAAAATTTTCATTTTGTTGTGATCTTATATGTTTTTTGTTTACGAGGAAAAATGGGAGTCACAAGTTTGTTCCTGAAAAAAAAAAAAATTTGAACATCCAAAATGGGATGCACAAATGCTGAGAGAGATAATTCCAAAGACTATCTGTGATTTTTAAGGATAGGCAAAAAAGTGGGTTGTTTGGCTCTGGTTAATATCCAACCACTTGAGAATTCAACTATTTCCACCCCCCCTTAATTTTTGGCCACTTGCATCCTCAACATGCTTGTGGCATGCACACCCACCACACTTAAAGCATGTTGGGATCAGTTACAAGTCCCTTTCCTATAAAATTCAACCAAGCTATTATTAGGGGGTTGTAAAGGTGGAATTTCCCAAACATGGATTTTGGGGTTCATTTTTAGTGCGTGAAATAATTTTCTATTCACTATTATAGTTTTGAAATTTTTCTGCACAGATGAACTCTATAATTTTCATTTTGTTGCGATCTTATATCTTTTTTGTTTACGAGGAAAAATGGGACTCACTAGTTTGGACCTGAACAAAAAAAAATTTTTGAACATCCAAAATGGGGATGCACAAATGCTGGGAGAGATAATTCCAAAGAGTATTTGTGATTCTTAAGGATAGGCAAAAAAGTGGGTTGTTTGGTTCTGGTAAATATCCAACCACTTGAGAATTCAACTTTTTCGACCCCCCCATATTTTTTGCCACTTGCTTCCTCAACATGCTTGTGGCATGCACACCCACTACACTTAAAGCATGTTGGGATCAGTTAGAAGTCCCTTTCCTATAAAATTCCACCAAGCTATTATTAGGGGGTTGTACTAGTGGAATTTCCCAAACATGGATTTTGGGGTTCATTTTTGAGCGTGAAATAATTTTCTATTCATTATTATAGTTTTCAAATTTTTTTGCACACATGAACTCTAAAATTTTCATTTTGTTGCGCTCTTATATCTTTTTTGTTTACGAGGAAATATGTGAGTCACAAGTTTGGACCTGAAAAAAACAAAAATTTTGAAAATCCAAAAATGGGGATGCACAAATGCATGGAGAGATAATTCCAAAGAGTCTTTGTGATTTTTAAGGATAGGCAAAGAAGTGGGTTGTTGAGCTCTTGTAAATATCCAACCACTTGAGAATTCAACTTTTTCTACCCCCCCCCCCCCCCCCCCCCCCAATTTTTGGCCACTTGCATCCTCAACATGCTTGTGGCATGCACACCCACCACACCTAAAGCATGTTGGGATCAGTTACAAGTCCCTTTCCTATAAAATTCCACCAAGCTATTATTAGGGGGTTGTACTAGTGGAATTTCCCAAACATGGATTTTGGGGTTCATTTTTAGTGCGTGATATAATTTTCTATTTATTATTATAGTTTTCAAATTTTTTTGCACACATGAACTCTAAAATTTTCATTTTGTTGTGATCTTATATGTTTTTTGTTTACGAGGAAAAATGGGAGTCACAAGTTTGTTCCTGAAAAAAAAAAAAATTTGAACATCCAAAATGGGATGCACAAATGCTGAGAGAGATAATTCCAAAGACTATCTGTGATTTTTAAGGATAGGCAAAAAAGTGGGTTGTTTGGCTCTGGTTAATATCCAACCACTTGAGAATTCAACTATTTCCACCCCCCCTTAATTTTTGGCCACTTGCATCCTCAACATGCTTGTGGCATGCACACCCACCACACTTAAAGCATGTTGGGATCAGTTACAAGTCCCTTTCCTATAAAATTCAACCAAGCTATTATTAGGGGGTTGTAAAGGTGGAATTTCCCAAACATGGATTTTGGGGTTCATTTTTAGTGCGTGAAATAATTTTCTATTCACTATTATAGTTTTGAAATTTTTCTGCACAGATGAACTCTATAATTTTCATTTTGTTGCGATCTTATATCTTTTTTGTTTACGAGGAAAAATGGGACTCACTAGTTTGGACCTGAACAAAAAAAAATTTTTGAACATCCAAAATGGGGATGCACAAATGCTGGGAGAGATAATTCCAAAGAGTATTTGTGATTCTTAAGGATAGGCAAAAAAGTGGGTTGTTTGGTTCTGGTAAATATCCAACCACTTGAGAATTCAACTTTTTCGACCCCCCCATATTTTTTGCCACTTGCTTCCTCAACATGCTTGTGGCATGCACACCCACTACACTTAAAGCATGTTGGGATCAGTTAGAAGTCCCTTTCCTATAAAATTCCACCAAGCTATTATTAGGGGGTTGTACTAGTGGAATTTCCCAAACATGGATTTTGGGGTTCATTTTTAGTGCGTGAAATAATTTTCTATTCATTATTATAGTTTTCAAATTTTTTTGCACACATGAACTCTAAAATTTTCATTTTGTTGCGCTCTTATATCTTTTTTGTTTACGAGGAAATATGTGAGTCACAAGTTTGGACCTGAAAAAAACAAAAATTTTGAAAATCCAAAAATGGGGATGCACAAATGCATGGAGAGATAATTCCAAAGAGTCTTTGTGATTTTTAAGGATAGGCAAAGAAGTGGGTTGTTGAGCTCTTGTAAATATCCAACCACTTGAGAATTCAACTTTTTCTACCCCCCCCCAATTTTTGGCCACTTGCATCCTCAACATGCTTGTGGCATGCACACCCACCACACCTAAAGCATGTTGGGATCAGTTACAAGTCCCTTTCCTATAAAATTCCACCAAGCTATTATTAGGGGGTTGTACTAGTGGAATTTCCCAAACATGGATTTTGGGGTTCATTTTTAGTGCGTGATATAATTTTCTATTTATTATTATAGTTTTCAAATTTTTTTGCACACATGAACTCTAAAATTTTCATTTTGTTGTGATCTTATATGTTTTTTGTTTACGAGGAAAAATGGGAGTCACAAGTTTGTTCCTGAAAAAAAAAAAAATTTGAACATCCAAAATGGGATGCACAAATGCTGAGAGAGATAATTCCAAAGACTATCTGTGATTTTTAAGGATAGGCAAAAAAGTGGGTTGTTTGGCTCTGGTTAATATCCAACCACTTGAGAATTCAACTATTTCCACCCCCCCTTAATTTTTGGCCACTTGCATCCTCAACATGCTTGTGGCATGCACACCCACCACACTTAAAGCATGTTGGGATCAGTTACAAGTCCCTTTCCTATAAAATTCAACCAAGCTATTATTAGGGGGTTGTAAAGGTGGAATTTCCCAAACATGGATTTTGGGGTTCATTTTTAGTGCGTGAAATAATTTTCTATTCACTATTATAGTTTTGAAATTTTTCTGCACAGATGAACTCTATAATTTTCATTTTGTTGCGATCTTATATCTTTTTTGTTTACGAGGAAAAATGGGACTCACTAGTTTGGACCTGAACAAAAAAAAATTTTTGAACATCCAAAATGGGGATGCACAAATGCTGGGAGAGATAATTCCAAAGAGTATTTGTGATTCTTAAGGATAGGCAAAAAAGTGGGTTGTTTGGTTCTGGTAAATATCCAACCACTTGAGAATTCAACTTTTTCGACCCCCCCATATTTTTTGCCACTTGCTTCCTCAACATGCTTGTGGCATGCACACCCACTACACTTAAAGCATGTTGGGATCAGTTAGAAGTCCCTTTCTTATAAAATTCCACCAAGCTATTATTAGGGGGTTGTACTAGTGGAATTTCCCAAACATGGATTTTGGGGTTCATTTTTAGTGCGTGAAATAATTTTCTATTCATTATTATAGTTTTCAAATTTTTTTGCACACATGAACTCTAAAATTTTCATTTTGTTGCGCTCTTATATCTTTTTTGTTTACGAGGAAATATGTGAGTCACAAGTTTGGACCTGAAAAAAACAAAAATTTTGAAAATCCAAAAATGGGGATGCACAAATGCATGGAGAGATAATTCCAAAGAGTCTTTGTGATTTTTAAGGATAGGCAAAGAAGTGGGTTGTTGAGCTCTTGTAAATATCCAACCACTTGAGAATTCAACTTTTTCTACCCCCCCCCAATTTTTGGCCACTTGCATCCTCAACATGCTTGTGGCATGCACACCCACCACACCTAAAGCATGTTGGGATCAGTTACAAGTCCCTTTCCTATAAAATTCCACCAAGCTATTATTAGGGGGTTGTACTAGTGGAATTTCCCAAACATGGATTTTGGGGTTCATTTTTAGTGCGTGATATAATTTTCTATTTATTATTATAGTTTTCAAATTTTTTTGCACACATGAACTCTAAAATTTTCATTTTGTTGTGATCTTATATGTTTTTTGTTTACGAGGAAAAATGGGAGTCACAAGTTTGTTCCTGAAAAAAAAAAAAATTTGAACATCCAAAATGGGATGCACAAATGCTGAGAGAGATAATTCCAAAGACTATCTGTGATTTTTAAGGATAGGCAAAAAAGTGGGTTGTTTGGCTCTGGTTAATATCCAACCACTTGAGAATTCAACTATTTCCACCCCCCCTTAATTTTTGGCCACTTGCATCCTCAACATGCTTGTGGCATGCACACCCACCACACTTAAAGCATGTTGGGATCAGTTACAAGTCCCTTTCCTATAAAATTCAACCAAGCTATTATTAGGGGGTTGTAAAGGTGGAATTTCCCAAACATGGATTTTGGGGTTCATTTTTAGTGCGTGAAATAATTTTCTATTCACTATTATAGTTTTGAAATTTTTCTGCACAGATGAACTCTATAATTTTCATTTTGTTGCGATCTTATATCTTTTTTGTTTACGAGGAAAAATGGGACTCACTAGTTTGGACCTGAACAAAAAAAAATTTTTGAACATCCAAAATGGGGATGCACAAATGCTGGGAGAGATAATTCCAAAGAGTATTTGTGATTCTTAAGGATAGGCAAAAAAGTGGGTTGTTTGGTTCTGGTAAATATCCAACCACTTGAGAATTCAACTTTTTCGACCCCCCCATATTTTTTGCCACTTGCTTCCTCAACATGCTTGTGGCATGCACACCCACTACACTTAAAGCATGTTGGGATCAGTTAGAAGTCCCTTTCCTATAAAATTCCACCAAGCTATTATTAGGGGGTTGTACTAGTGGAATTTCCCAAACATGGATTTTGGGGTTCATTTTTAGTGCGTGAAATAATTTTCTATTCATTATTATAGTTTTCAAATTTTTTTGCACACATGAACTCTAAAATTTTCATTTTGTTGCGCTCTTATATCTTTTTTGTTTACGAGGAAATATGTGAGTCACAAGTTTGGACCTGAAAAAAACAAAAATTTTGAAAATCCAAAAATGGGGATGCACAAATGCATGGAGAGATAATTCCAAAGAGTCTTTGTGATTTTTAAGGATAGGCAAAGAAGTGGGTTGTTGAGCTCTTGTAAATATCCAACCACTTGAGAATTCAACTTTTTCTACCCCCCCCCCCCCCCCCCCCCCCCCAATTTTTGGCCACTTGCATCCTCAACATGCTTGTGGCATGCACACCCACCACACCTAAAGCATGTTGGGATCAGTTACAAGTCCCTTTCCTATAAAATTCCACCAAGCTATTATTAGGGGGTTGTACTAGTGGAATTTCCCAAACATGGATTTTGGGGTTCATTTTTAGTGCGTGATATAATTTTCTATTTATTATTATAGTTTTCAAATTTTTTTGCACACATGAACTCTAAAATTTTCATTTTGTTGTGATCTTATATGTTTTTTGTTTACGAGGAAAAATGGGAGTCACAAGTTTGTTCCTGAAAAAAAAAAAAATTTGAACATCCAAAATGGGATGCACAAATGCTGAGAGAGATAATTCCAAAGACTATCTGTGATTTTTAAGGATAGGCAAAAAAGTGGGTTGTTTGGCTCTGGTTAATATCCAACCACTTGAGAATTCAACTATTTCCACCCCCCCTTAATTTTTGGCCACTTGCATCCTCAACATGCTTGTGGCATGCACACCCACCACACTTAAAGCATGTTGGGATCAGTTACAAGTCCCTTTCCTATAAAATTCAACCAAGCTATTATTAGGGGGTTGTAAAGGTGGAATTTCCCAAACATGGATTTTGGGGTTCATTTTTAGTGCGTGAAATAATTTTCTATTCACTATTATAGTTTTGAAATTTTTCTGCACAGATGAACTCTATAATTTTCATTTTGTTGCGATCTTATATCTTTTTTGTTTACGAGGAAAAATGGGACTCACTAGTTTGGACCTGAACAAAAAAAAATTTTTGAACATCCAAAATGGGGATGCACAAATGCTGGGAGAGATAATTCCAAAGAGTATTTGTGATTCTTAAGGATAGGCAAAAAAGTGGGTTGTTTGGTTCTGGTAAATATCCAACCACTTGAGAATTCAACTTTTTCGACCCCCCCATATTTTTTGCCACTTGCTTCCTCAACATGCTTGTGGCATGCACACCCACTACACTTAAAGCATGTTGGGATCAGTTAGAAGTCCCTTTCCTATAAAATTCCACCAAGCTATTATTAGGGGGTTGTACTAGTGGAATTTCCCAAACATGGATTTTGGGGTTCATTTTTAGTGCGTGAAATAATTTTCTATTCATTATTATAGTTTTCAAATTTTTTTGCACACATGAACTCTAAAATTTTCATTTTGTTGCGCTCTTATATCTTTTTTGTTTACGAGGAAATATGTGAGTCACAAGTTTGGACCTGAAAAAAACAAAAATTTTGAAAATCCAAAAATGGGGATGCACAAATGCATGGAGAGATAATTCCAAAGAGTCTTTGTGATTTTTAAGGATAGGCAAAGAAGTGGGTTGTTGAGCTCTTGTAAATATCCAACCACTTGAGAATTCAACTTTTTCTACCCCCCCCCAATTTTTGGCCACTTGCATCCTCAACATGCTTGTGGCATGCACACCCACCACACCTAAAGCATGTTGGGATCAGTTACAAGTCCCTTTCCTATAAAATTCCACCAAGCTATTATTAGGGGGTTGTACTAGTGGAATTTCCCAAACATGGATTTTGGGGTTCATTTTTAGTGCGTGATATAATTTTCTATTTATTATTATAGTTTTCAAATTTTTTTGCACACATGAACTCTAAAATTTTCATTTTGTTGTGATCTTATATGTTTTTTGTTTACGAGGAAAAATGGGAGTCACAAGTTTGTTCCTGAAAAAAAAAAAAATTTGAACATCCAAAATGGGATGCACAAATGCTGAGAGAGATAATTCCAAAGACTATCTGTGATTTTTAAGGATAGGCAAAAAAGTGGGTTGTTTGGCTCTGGTTAATATCCAACCACTTGAGAATTCAACTATTTCCACCCCCCCTTAATTTTTGGCCACTTGCATCCTCAACATGCTTGTGGCATGCACACCCACCACACTTAAAGCATGTTGGGATCAGTTACAAGTCCCTTTCCTATAAAATTCAACCAAGCTATTATTAGGGGGTTGTAAAGGTGGAATTTCCCAAACATGGATTTTGGGGTTCATTTTTAGTGCGTGAAATAATTTTCTATTCACTATTATAGTTTTGAAATTTTTCTGCACAGATGAACTCTATAATTTTCATTTTGTTGCGATCTTATATCTTTTTTGTTTACGAGGAAAAATGGGACTCACTAGTTTGGACCTGAACAAAAAAAAATTTTTGAACATCCAAAATGGGGATGCACAAATGCTGGGAGAGATAATTCCAAAGAGTATTTGTGATTCTTAAGGATAGGCAAAAAAGTGGGTTGTTTGGTTCTGGTAAATATCCAACCACTTGAGAATTCAACTTTTTCGACCCCCCCATATTTTTTGCCACTTGCTTCCTCAACATGCTTGTGGCATGCACACCCACTACACTTAAAGCATGTTGGGATCAGTTAGAAGTCCCTTTCCTATAAAATTCCACCAAGCTATTATTAGGGGGTTGTACTAGTGGAATTTCCCAAACATGGATTTTGGGGTTCATTTTTAGTGCGTGAAATAATTTTCTATTCATTATTATAGTTTTCAAATTTTTTTGCACACATGAACTCCAAAATTTTCATTTTGTTGCGCTCTTATATCTTTTTTGTTTACGAGGAAATATGTGAGTCACAAGTTTGGACCTGAAAAAAACAAAAATTTTGAAAATCCAAAAATGGGGATGCACAAATGCATGGAGAGATAATTCCAAAGAGTCTTTGTGATTTTTAAGGATAGGCAAAGAAGTGGGTTGTTGAGCTCTTGTAAATATCCAACCACTTGAGAATTCAACTTTTTCTACCCCCCCCCCCCCCCCCCCCCCCCCCCCAATTTTTGGCCACTTGCATCCTCAACATGCTTGTGGCATGCACACCCACCACACCTAAAGCATGTTGGGATCAGTTACAAGTCCCTTTCCTATAAAATTCCACCAAGCTATTATTAGGGGGTTGTACTAGTGGAATTTCCCAAACATGGATTTTGGGGTTCATTTTTAGTGCGTGATATAATTTTCTATTTATTATTATAGTTTTCAAATTTTTTTGCACACATGAACTCTAAAATTTTCATTTTGTTGTGATCTTATATGTTTTTTGTTTACGAGGAAAAATGGGAGTCACAAGTTTGTTCCTGAAAAAAAAAAAAATTTGAACATCCAAAATGGGATGCACAAATGCTGAGAGAGATAATTCCAAAGACTATCTGTGATTTTTAAGGATAGGCAAAAAAGTGGGTTGTTTGGCTCTGGTTAATATCCAACCACTTGAGAATTCAACTATTTCCACCCCCCCTTAATTTTTGGCCACTTGCATCCTCAACATGCTTGTGGCATGCACACCCACCACACTTAAAGCATGTTGGGATCAGTTACAAGTCCCTTTCCTATAAAATTCAACCAAGCTATTATTAGGGGGTTGTAAAGGTGGAATTTCCCAAACATGGATTTTGGGGTTCATTTTTAGTGCGTGAAATAATTTTCTATTCACTATTATAGTTTTGAAATTTTTCTGCACAGATGAACTCTATAATTTTCATTTTGTTGCGATCTTATATCTTTTTTGTTTACGAGGAAAAATGGGACTCACTAGTTTGGACCTGAACAAAAAAAAATTTTTGAACATCCAAAATGGGGATGCACAAATGCTGGGAGAGATAATTCCAAAGAGTATTTGTGATTCTTAAGGATAGGCAAAAAAGTGGGTTGTTTGGTTCTGGTAAATATCCAACCACTTGAGAATTCAACTTTTTCGACCCCCCCATATTTTTTGCCACTTGCTTCCTCAACATGCTTGTGGCATGCACACCCACTACACTTAAAGCATGTTGGGATCAGTTAGAAGTCCCTTTCCTATAAAATTCCACCAAGCTATTATTAGGGGGTTGTACTAGTGGAATTTCCCAAACATGGATTTTGGGGTTCATTTTTAGTGCGTGAAATAATTTTCTATTCATTATTATAGTTTTCAAATTTTTTTGCACACATGAACTCTAAAATTTTCATTTTGTTGCGCTCTTATATCTTTTTTGTTTACGAGGAAATATGTGAGTCACAAGTTTGGACCTGAAAAAAACAAAAATTTTGAAAATCCAAAAATGGGGATGCACAAATGCATGGAGAGATAATTCCAAAGAGTCTTTGTGATTTTTAAGGATAGGCAAAGAAGTGGGTTGTTGAGCTCTTGTAAATATCCAACCACTTGAGAATTCAACTTTTTCTACCCCCCCCCAATTTTTGGCCACTTGCATCCTCAACATGCTTGTGGCATGCACACCCACCACACCTAAAGCATGTTGGGATCAGTTACAAGTCCCTTTCCTATAAAATTCCACCAAGCTATTATTAGGGGGTTGTACTAGTGGAATTTCCCAAACATGGATTTTGGGGTTCATTTTTAGTGCGTGATATAATTTTCTATTTATTATTATAGTTTTCAAATTTTTTTGCACACATGAACTCTAAAATTTTCATTTTGTTGTGATCTTATATGTTTTTTGTTTACGAGGAAAAATGGGAGTCACAAGTTTGTTCCTGAAAAAAAAAAAAATTTGAACATCCAAAATGGGATGCACAAATGCTGAGAGAGATAATTCCAAAGACTATCTGTGATTTTTAAGGATAGGCAAAAAAGTGGGTTGTTTGGCTCTGGTTAATATCCAACCACTTGAGAATTCAACTATTTCCACCCCCCCTTAATTTTTGGCCACTTGCATCCTCAACATGCTTGTGGCATGCACACCCACCACACTTAAAGCATGTTGGGATCAGTTACAAGTCCCTTTCCTATAAAATTCAACCAAGCTATTATTAGGGGGTTGTAAAGGTGGAATTTCCCAAACATGGATTTTGGGGTTCATTTTTAGTGCGTGAAATAATTTTCTATTCACTATTATAGTTTTGAAATTTTTCTGCACAGATGAACTCTATAATTTTCATTTTGTTGCGATCTTATATCTTTTTTGTTTACGAGGAAAAATGGGACTCACTAGTTTGGACCTGAACAAAAAAAAATTTTTGAACATCCAAAATGGGGATGCACAAATGCTGGGAGAGATAATTCCAAAGAGTATTTGTGATTCTTAAGGATAGGCAAAAAAGTGGGTTGTTTGGTTCTGGTAAATATCCAACCACTTGAGAATTCAACTTTTTCGACCCCCCCATATTTTTTGCCACTTGCTTCCTCAACATGCTTGTGGCATGCACACCCACTACACTTAAAGCATGTTGGGATCAGTTAGAAGTCCCTTTCCTATAAAATTCCACCAAGCTATTATTAGGGGGTTGTACTAGTGGAATTTCCCAAACATGGATTTTGGGGTTCATTTTTAGTGCGTGAAATAATTTTCTATTCATTATTATAGTTTTCAAATTTTTTTGCACACATGAACTCTAAAATTTTCATTTTGTTGCGCTCTTATATCTTTTTTGTTTACGAGGAAATATGTGAGTCACAAGTTTGGACCTGAAAAAAACAAAAATTTTGAAAATCCAAAAATGGGGATGCACAAATGCATGGAGAGATAATTCCAAAGAGTCTTTGTGATTTTTAAGGATAGGCAAAGAAGTGGGTTGTTGAGCTCTTGTAAATATCCAACCACTTGAGAATTCAACTTTTTCTACCCCCCCCCCCCAATTTTTGGCCACTTGCATCCTCAACATGCTTGTGGCATGCACACCCACCACACCTAAAGCATGTTGGGATCAGTTACAAGTCCCTTTCCTATAAAATTCCACCAAGCTATTATTAGGGGGTTGTACTAGTGGAATTTCCCAAACATGGATTTTGGGGTTCATTTTTAGTGCGTGATATAATTTTCTATTTATTATTATAGTTTTCAAATTTTTTTGCACACATGAACTCTAAAATTTTCATTTTGTTGTGATCTTATATGTTTTTTGTTTACGAGGAAAAATGGGAGTCACAAGTTTGTTCCTGAAAAAAAAAAAAATTTGAACATCCAAAATGGGATGCACAAATGCTGAGAGAGATAATTCCAAAGACTATCTGTGATTTTTAAGGATAGGCAAAAAAGTGGGTTGTTTGGCTCTGGTTAATATCCAACCACTTGAGAATTCAACTATTTCCACCCCCCCTTAATTTTTGGCCACTTGCATCCTCAACATGCTTGTGGCATGCACACCCACCACACTTAAAGCATGTTGGGATCAGTTACAAGTCCCTTTCCTATAAAATTCAACCAAGCTATTATTAGGGGGTTGTAAAGGTGGAATTTCCCAAACATGGATTTTGGGGTTCATTTTTAGTGCGTGAAATAATTTTCTATTCACTATTATAGTTTTGAAATTTTTCTGCACAGATGAACTCTATAATTTTCATTTTGTTGCGATCTTATATCTTTTTTGTTTACGAGGAAAAATGGGACTCACTAGTTTGGACCTGAACAAAAAAAAATTTTTGAACATCCAAAATGGGGATGCACAAATGCTGGGAGAGATAATTCCAAAGAGTATTTGTGATTCTTAAGGATAGGCAAAAAAGTGGGTTGTTTGGTTCTGGTAAATATCCAACCACTTGAGAATTCAACTTTTTCGACCCCCCCATATTTTTTGCCACTTGCTTCCTCAACATGCTTGTGGCATGCACACCCACTACACTTAAAGCATGTTGGGATCAGTTAGAAGTCCCTTTCCTATAAAATTCCACCAAGCTATTATTAGGGGGTTGTACTAGTGGAATTTCCCAAACATGGATTTTGGGGTTCATTTTTAGTGCGTGAAATAATTTTCTATTCATTATTATAGTTTTCAAATTTTTTTGCACACATGAACTCTAAAATTTTCATTTTGTTGCGCTCTTATATCTTTTTTGTTTACGAGGAAATATGTGAGTCACAAGTTTGGACCTGAAAAAAACAAAAATTTTGAAAATCCAAAAATGGGGATGCACAAATGCATGGAGAGATAATTCCAAAGAGTCTTTGTGATTTTTAAGGATAGGCAAAGAAGTGGGTTGTTGAGCTCTTGTAAATATCCAACCACTTGAGAATTCAACTTTTTCTACCCCCCCCCCAATTTTTGGCCACTTGCATCCTCAACATGCTTGTGGCATGCACACCCACCACACCTAAAGCATGTTGGGATCAGTTACAAGTCCCTTTCCTATAAAATTCCACCAAGCTATTATTAGGGGGTTGTACTAGTGGAATTTCCCAAACATGGATTTTGGGGTTCATTTTTAGTGCGTGATATAATTTTCTATTTATTATTATAGTTTTCAAATTTTTTTGCACACATGAACTCTAAAATTTTCATTTTGTTGTGATCTTATATGTTTTTTGTTTACGAGGAAAAATGGGAGTCACAAGTTTGTTCCTGAAAAAAAAAAAAATTTGAACATCCAAAATGGGATGCACAAATGCTGAGAGAGATAATTCCAAAGACTATCTGTGATTTTTAAGGATAGGCAAAAAAGTGGGTTGTTTGGCTCTGGTTAATATCCAACCACTTGAGAATTCAACTATTTCCACCCCCCCTTAATTTTTGGCCACTTGCATCCTCAACATGCTTGTGGCATGCACACCCACCACACTTAAAGCATGTTGGGATCAGTTACAAGTCCCTTTCCTATAAAATTCAACCAAGCTATTATTAGGGGGTTGTAAAGGTGGAATTTCCCAAACATGGATTTTGGGGTTCATTTTTAGTGCGTGAAATAATTTTCTATTCACTATTATAGTTTTGAAATTTTTCTGCACAGATGAACTCTATAATTTTCATTTTGTTGCGATCTTATATCTTTTTTGTTTACGAGGAAAAATGGGACTCACTAGTTTGGACCTGAACAAAAAAAAATTTTTGAACATCCAAAATGGGGATGCACAAATGCTGGGAGAGATAATTCCAAAGAGTATTTGTGATTCTTAAGGATAGGCAAAAAAGTGGGTTGTTTGGTTCTGGTAAATATCCAACCACTTGAGAATTCAACTTTTTCGACCCCCCCATATTTTTTGCCACTTGCTTCCTCAACATGCTTGTGGCATGCACACCCACTACACTTAAAGCATGTTGGGATCAGTTAGAAGTCCCTTTCCTATAAAATTCCACCAAGCTATTATTAGGGGGTTGTACTAGTGGAATTTCCCAAACATGGATTTTGGGGTTCATTTTTAGTGCGTGAAATAATTTTCTATTCATTATTATAGTTTTCAAATTTTTTTGCACACATGAACTCTAAAATTTTCATTTTGTTGCGCTCTTATATCTTTTTTGTTTACGAGGAAATATGTGAGTCACAAGTTTGGACCTGAAAAAAACAAAAATTTTGAAAATCCAAAAATGGGGATGCACAAATGCATGGAGAGATAATTCCAAAGAGTCTTTGTGATTTTTAAGGATAGGCAAAGAAGTGGGTTGTTGAGCTCTTGTAAATATCCAACCACTTGAGAATTCAACTTTTTCTACCCCCCCCCAATTTTTGGCCACTTGCATCCTCAACATGCTTGTGGCATGCACACCCACCACACCTAAAGCATGTTGGGATCAGTTACAAGTCCCTTTCCTATAAAATTCCACCAAGCTATTATTAGGGGGTTGTACTAGTGGAATTTCCCAAACATGGATTTTGGGGTTCATTTTTAGTGCGTGATATAATTTTCTATTTATTATTATAGTTTTCAAATTTTTTTGCACACATGAACTCTAAAATTTTCATTTTGTTGTGATCTTATATGTTTTTTGTTTACGAGGAAAAATGGGAGTCACAAGTTTGTTCCTGAAAAAAAAAAAAATTTGAACATCCAAAATGGGATGCACAAATGCTGAGAGAGATAATTCCAAAGACTATCTGTGATTTTTAAGGATAGGCAAAAAAGTGGGTTGTTTGGCTCTGGTTAATATCCAACCACTTGAGAATTCAACTATTTCCACCCCCCCTTAATTTTTGGCCACTTGCATCCTCAACATGCTTGTGGCATGCACACCCACCACACTTAAAGCATGTTGGGATCAGTTACAAGTCCCTTTCCTATAAAATTCAACCAAGCTATTATTAGGGGGTTGTAAAGGTGGAATTTCCCAAACATGGATTTTGGGGTTCATTTTTAGTGCGTGAAATAATTTTCTATTCACTATTATAGTTTTGAAATTTTTCTGCACAGATGAACTCTATAATTTTCATTTTGTTGCGATCTTATATCTTTTTTGTTTACGAGGAAAAATGGGACTCACTAGTTTGGACCTGAACAAAAAAAAATTTTTGAACATCCAAAATGGGGATGCACAAATGCTGGGAGAGATAATTCCAAAGAGTATTTGTGATTCTTAAGGATAGGCAAAAAAGTGGGTTGTTTGGTTCTGGTAAATATCCAACCACTTGAGAATTCAACTTTTTCGACCCCCCCATATTTTTTGCCACTTGCTTCCTCAACATGCTTGTGGCATGCACACCCACTACACTTAAAGCATGTTGGGATCAGTTAGAAGTCCCTTTCCTATAAAATTCCACCAAGCTATTATTAGGGGGTTGTACTAGTGGAATTTCCCAAACATGGATTTTGGGGTTCATTTTTAGTGCGTGAAATAATTTTCTATTCATTATTATAGTTTTCAAATTTTTTTGCACACATGAACTCTAAAATTTTCATTTTGTTGCGCTCTTATATCTTTTTTGTTTACGAGGAAATATGTGAGTCACAAGTTTGGACCTGAAAAAAACAAAAATTTTGAAAATCCAAAAATGGGGATGCACAAATGCATGGAGAGATAATTCCAAAGAGTCTTTGTGATTTTTAAGGATAGGCAAAGAAGTGGGTTGTTGAGCTCTTGTAAATATCCAACCACTTGAGAATTCAACTTTTTCTACCCCCCCCCAATTTTTGGCCACTTGCATCCTCAACATGCTTGTGGCATGCACACCCACCACACCTAAAGCATGTTGGGATCAGTTACAAGTCCCTTTCCTATAAAATTCCACCAAGCTATTATTAGGGGGTTGTACTAGTGGAATTTCCCAAACATGGATTTTGGGGTTCATTTTTAGTGCGTGATATAATTTTCTATTTATTATTATAGTTTTCAAATTTTTTTGCACACATGAACTCTAAAATTTTCATTTTGTTGTGATCTTATATGTTTTTTGTTTACGAGGAAAAATGGGAGTCACAAGTTTGTTCCTGAAAAAAAAAAAAATTTGAACATCCAAAATGGGATGCACAAATGCTGAGAGAGATAATTCCAAAGACTATCTGTGATTTTTAAGGATAGGCAAAAAAGTGGGTTGTTTGGCTCTGGTTAATATCCAACCACTTGAGAATTCAACTATTTCCACCCCCCCTTAATTTTTGGCCACTTGCATCCTCAACATGCTTGTGGCATGCACACCCACCACACTTAAAGCATGTTGGGATCAGTTACAAGTCCCTTTCCTATAAAATTCAACCAAGCTATTATTAGGGGGTTGTAAAGGTGGAATTTCCCAAACATGGATTTTGGGGTTCATTTTTAGTGCGTGAAATAATTTTCTATTCACTATTATAGTTTTGAAATTTTTCTGCACAGATGAACTCTATAATTTTCATTTTGTTGCGATCTTATATCTTTTTTGTTTACGAGGAAAAATGGGACTCACTAGTTTGGACCTGAACAAAAAAAAATTTTTGAACATCCAAAATGGGGATGCACAAATGCTGGGAGAGATAATTCCAAAGAGTATTTGTGATTCTTAAGGATAGGCAAAAAAGTGGGTTGTTTGGTTCTGGTAAATATCCAACCACTTGAGAATTCAACTTTTTCGACCCCCCCATATTTTTTGCCACTTGCTTCCTCAACATGCTTGTGGCATGCACACCCACTACACTTAAAGCATGTTGGGATCAGTTAGAAGTCCCTTTCCTATAAAATTCCACCAAGCTATTATTAGGGGGTTGTACTAGTGGAATTTCCCAAACATGGATTTTGGGGTTCATTTTTAGTGCGTGAAATAATTTTCTATTCATTATTATAGTTTTCAAATTTTTTTGCACACATGAACTCTAAAATTTTCATTTTGTTGCGCTCTTATATCTTTTTTGTTTACGAGGAAATATGTGAGTCACAAGTTTGGACCTGAAAAAAACAAAAATTTTGAAAATCCAAAAATGGGGATGCACAAATGCATGGAGAGATAATTCCAAAGAGTCTTTGTGATTTTTAAGGATAGGCAAAGAAGTGGGTTGTTGAGCTCTTGTAAATATCCAACCACTTGAGAATTCAACTTTTTCTACCCCCCCCCAATTTTTGGCCACTTGCATCCTCAACATGCTTGTGGCATGCACACCCACCACACCTAAAGCATGTTGGGATCAGTTACAAGTCCCTTTCCTATAAAATTCCACCAAGCTATTATTAGGGGGTTGTACTAGTGGAATTTCCCAAACATGGATTTTGGGGTTCATTTTTAGTGCGTGATATAATTTTCTATTTATTATTATAGTTTTCAAATTTTTTTGCACACATGAACTCTAAAATTTTCATTTTGTTGTGATCTTATATGTTTTTTGTTTACGAGGAAAAATGGGAGTCACAAGTTTGTTCCTGAAAAAAAAAAAAATTTGAACATCCAAAATGGGATGCACAAATGCTGAGAGAGATAATTCCAAAGACTATCTGTGATTTTTAAGGATAGGCAAAAAAGTGGGTTGTTTGGCTCTGGTTAATATCCAACCACTTGAGAATTCAACTATTTCCACCCCCCCTTAATTTTTGGCCACTTGCATCCTCAACATGCTTGTGGCATGCACACCCACCACACTTAAAGCATGTTGGGATCAGTTACAAGTCCCTTTCCTATAAAATTCAACCAAGCTATTATTAGGGGGTTGTAAAGGTGGAATTTCCCAAACATGGATTTTGGGGTTCATTTTTAGTGCGTGAAATAATTTTCTATTCACTATTATAGTTTTGAAATTTTTCTGCACAGATGAACTCTATAATTTTCATTTTGTTGCGATCTTATATCTTTTTTGTTTACGAGGAAAAATGGGACTCACTAGTTTGGACCTGAACAAAAAAAAATTTTTGAACATCCAAAATGGGGATGCACAAATGCTGGGAGAGATAATTCCAAAGAGTATTTGTGATTCTTAAGGATAGGCAAAAAAGTGGGTTGTTTGGTTCTGGTAAATATCCAACCACTTGAGAATTCAACTTTTTCGACCCCCCCATATTTTTTGCCACTTGCTTCCTCAACATGCTTGTGGCATGCACACCCACTACACTTAAAGCATGTTGGGATCAGTTAGAAGTCCCTTTCCTATAAAATTCCACCAAGCTATTATTAGGGGGTTGTACTAGTGGAATTTCCCAAACATGGATTTTGGGGTTCATTTTTAGTGCGTGAAATAATTTTCTATTCATTATTATAGTTTTCAAATTTTTTTGCACACATGAACTCTAAAATTTTCATTTTGTTGCGCTCTTATATCTTTTTTGTTTACGAGGAAATATGTGAGTCACAAGTTTGGACCTGAAAAAAACAAAAATTTTGAAAATCCAAAAATGGGGATGCACAAATGCATGGAGAGATAATTCCAAAGAGTCTTTGTGATTTTTAAGGATAGGCAAAGAAGTGGGTTGTTGAGCTCTTGTAAATATCCAACCACTTGAGAATTCAACTTTTTCTACCCCCCCCCAATTTTTGGCCACTTGCATCCTCAACATGCTTGTGGCATGCACACCCACCACACCTAAAGCATGTTGGGATCAGTTACAAGTCCCTTTCCTATAAAATTCCACCAAGCTATTATTAGGGGGTTGTACTAGTGGAATTTCCCAAACATGGATTTTGGGGTTCATTTTTAGTGCGTGATATAATTTTCTATTTATTATTATAGTTTTCAAATTTTTTTGCACACATGAACTCTAAAATTTTCATTTTGTTGTGATCTTATATGTTTTTTGTTTACGAGGAAAAATGGGAGTCACAAGTTTGTTCCTGAAAAAAAAAAAAATTTGAACATCCAAAATGGGATGCACAAATGCTGAGAGAGATAATTCCAAAGACTATCTGTGATTTTTAAGGATAGGCAAAAAAGTGGGTTGTTTGGCTCTGGTTAATATCCAACCACTTGAGAATTCAACTATTTCCACCCCCCCTTAATTTTTGGCCACTTGCATCCTCAACATGCTTGTGGCATGCACACCCACCACACTTAAAGCATGTTGGGATCAGTTACAAGTCCCTTTCCTATAAAATTCAACCAAGCTATTATTAGGGGGTTGTAAAGGTGGAATTTCCCAAACATGGATTTTGGGGTTCATTTTTAGTGCGTGAAATAATTTTCTATTCACTATTATAGTTTTGAAATTTTTCTGCACAGATGAACTCTATAATTTTCATTTTGTTGCGATCTTATATCTTTTTTGTTTACGAGGAAAAATGGGACTCACTAGTTTGGACCTGAACAAAAAAAAATTTTTGAACATCCAAAATGGGGATGCACAAATGCTGGGAGAGATAATTCCAAAGAGTATTTGTGATTCTTAAGGATAGGCAAAAAAGTGGGTTGTTTGGTTCTGGTAAATATCCAACCACTTGAGAATTCAACTTTTTCGACCCCCCCATATTTTTTGCCACTTGCTTCCTCAACATGCTTGTGGCATGCACACCCACTACACTTAAAGCATGTTGGGATCAGTTAGAAGTCCCTTTCCTATAAAATTCCACCAAGCTATTATTAGGGGGTTGTACTAGTGGAATTTCCCAAACATGGATTTTGGGGTTCATTTTTGTGCGTGAAATAATTTTCTATTCATTATTATAGTTTTCAAATTTTTTTGCACACATGAACTCTAAAATTTTCATTTTGTTGCGCTCTTATATCTTTTTTGTTTACGAGGAAATATGTGAGTCACAAGTTTGGACCTGAAAAAAACAAAAATTTTGAAAATCCAAAAATGGGGATGCACAAATGCATGGAGAGATAATTCCAAAGAGTCTTTGTGATTTTTAAGGATAGGCAAAGAAGTGGGTTGTTGAGCTCTTGTAAATATCCAACCACTTGAGAATTCAACTTTTTCTACCCCCCCCCAATTTTTGGCCACTTGCATCCTCAACATGCTTGTGGCATGCACACCCACCACACCTAAAGCATGTTGGGATCAGTTACAAGTCCCTTTCCTATAAAATTCCACCAAGCTATTATTAGGGGGTTGTACTAGTGGAATTTCCCAAACATGGATTTTGGGGTTCATTTTTAGTGCGTGATATAATTTTCTATTTATTATTATAGTTTTCAAATTTTTTTGCACACATGAACTCTAAAATTTTCATTTTGTTGTGATCTTATATGTTTTTTGTTTACGAGGAAAAATGGGAGTCACAAGTTTGTTCCTGAAAAAAAAAAAAATTTGAACATCCAAAATGGGATGCACAAATGCTGAGAGAGATAATTCCAAAGACTATCTGTGATTTTTAAGGATAGGCAAAAAAGTGGGTTGTTTGGCTCTGGTTAATATCCAACCACTTGAGAATTCAACTATTTCCACCCCCCCTTAATTTTTGGCCACTTGCATCCTCAACATGCTTGTGGCATGCACACCCACCACACTTAAAGCATGTTGGGATCAGTTACAAGTCCCTTTCCTATAAAATTCAACCAAGCTATTATTAGGGGGTTGTAAAGGTGGAATTTCCCAAACATGGATTTTGGGGTTCATTTTTAGTGCGTGAAATAATTTTCTATTCACTATTATAGTTTTGAAATTTTTCTGCACAGATGAACTCTATAATTTTCATTTTGTTGCGATCTTATATCTTTTTTGTTTACGAGGAAAAATGGGACTCACTAGTTTGGACCTGAACAAAAAAAAATTTTTGAACATCCAAAATGGGGATGCACAAATGCTGGGAGAGATAATTCCAAAGAGTATTTGTGATTCTTAAGGATAGGCAAAAAAGTGGGTTGTTTGGTTCTGGTAAATATCCAACCACTTGAGAATTCAACTTTTTCGACCCCCCCCCATATTTTTTGCCACTTGCTTCCTCAACATGCTTGTGGCATGCACACCCACTACACTTAAAGCATGTTGGGATCAGTTAGAAGTCCCTTTCCTATAAAATTCCACCAAGCTATTATTAGGGGGTTGTACTAGTGGAATTTCCCAAACATGGATTTTGGGGTTCATTTTTGTGCGTGAAATAATTTTCTATTCATTATTATAGTTTTCAAATTTTTTTGCACACATGAACTCTAAAATTTTCATTTTGTTGCGCTCTTATATCTTTTTTGTTTACGAGGAAATATGTGAGTCACAAGTTTGGACCTGAAAAAAACAAAAATTTTGAAAATCCAAAAATGGGGATGCACAAATGCATGGAGAGATAATTCCAAAGAGTCTTTGTGATTTTTAAGGATAGGCAAAGAAGTGGGTTGTTGAGCTCTTGTAAATATCCAACCACTTGAGAATTCAACTTTTTCTACCCCCCCCCCCCCCCCCCCCCCCCCAATTTTTGGCCACTTGCATCCTCAACATGCTTGTGGCATGCACACCCACCACACCTAAAGCATGTTGGGATCAGTTACAAGTCCCTTTCCTATAAAATTCCACCAAGCTATTATTAGGGGGTTGTACTAGTGGAATTTCCCAAACATGGATTTTGGGGTTCATTTTTAGTGCGTGATATAATTTTCTATTTATTATTATAGTTTTCAAATTTTTTTGCACACATGAACTCTAAAATTTTCATTTTGTTGTGATCTTATATGTTTTTTGTTTACGAGGAAAAATGGGAGTCACAAGTTTGTTCCTGAAAAAAAAAAAAATTTGAACATCCAAAATGGGATGCACAAATGCTGAGAGAGATAATTCCAAAGACTATCTGTGATTTTTAAGGATAGGCAAAAAAGTGGGTTGTTTGGCTCTGGTTAATATCCAACCACTTGAGAATTCAACTATTTCCACCCCCCCTTAATTTTTGGCCACTTGCATCCTCAACATGCTTGTGGCATGCACACCCACCACACTTAAAGCATGTTGGGATCAGTTACAAGTCCCTTTCCTATAAAATTCAACCAAGCTATTATTAGGGGGTTGTAAAGGTGGAATTTCCCAAACATGGATTTTGGGGTTCATTTTTAGTGCGTGAAATAATTTTCTATTCACTATTATAGTTTTGAAATTTTTCTGCACAGATGAACTCTATAATTTTCATTTTGTTGCGATCTTATATCTTTTTTGTTTACGAGGAAAAATGGGACTCACTAGTTTGGACCTGAACAAAAAAAAATTTTTGAACATCCAAAATGGGGATGCACAAATGCTGGGAGAGATAATTCCAAAGAGTATTTGTGATTCTTAAGGATAGGCAAAAAAGTGGGTTGTTTGGTTCTGGTAAATATCCAACCACTTGAGAATTCAACTTTTTCGACCCCCCCATATTTTTTGCCACTTGCTTCCTCAACATGCTTGTGGCATGCACACCCACTACACTTAAAGCATGTTGGGATCAGTTAGAAGTCCCTTTCCTATAAAATTCCACCAAGCTATTATTAGGGGGTTGTACTAGTGGAATTTCCCAAACATGGATTTTGGGGTTCATTTTTAGTGCGTGAAATAATTTTCTATTCATTATTATAGTTTTCAAATTTTTTTGCACACATGAACTCTAAAATTTTCATTTTGTTGCGCTCTTATATCTTTTTTGTTTACGAGGAAATATGTGAGTCACAAGTTTGGACCTGAAAAAAACAAAAATTTTGAAAATCCAAAAATGGGGATGCACAAATGCATGGAGAGATAATTCCAAAGAGTCTTTGTGATTTTTAAGGATAGGCAAAGAAGTGGGTTGTTGAGCTCTTGTAAATATCCAACCACTTGAGAATTCAACTTTTTCTACCCCCCCCCCAATTTTTGGCCACTTGCATCCTCAACATGCTTGTGGCATGCACACCCACCACACCTAAAGCATGTTGGGATCAGTTACAAGTCCCTTTCCTATAAAATTCCACCAAGCTATTATTAGGGGGTTGTACTAGTGGAATTTCCCAAACATAGATTTTGGGGTTCATTTTTAGTGCGTGATATAATTTTCTATTTATTATTATAGTTTTCAAATTTTTTTGCACACATGAACTCTAAAATTTTCATTTTGTTGTGATCTTATATGTTTTTTGTTTACGAGGAAAAATGGGAGTCACAAGTTTGTTCCTGAAAAAAAAAAAAATTTGAACATCCAAAATGGGATGCACAAATGCTGAGAGAGATAATTCCAAAGACTATCTGTGATTTTTAAGGATAGGCAAAAAAGTGGGTTGTTTGGCTCTGGTTAATATCCAACCACTTGAGAATTCAACTATTTCCACCCCCCCTTAATTTTTGGCCACTTGCATCCTCAACATGCTTGTGGCATGCACACCCACCACACTTAAAGCATGTTGGGATCAGTTACAAGTCCCTTTCCTATAAAATTCAACCAAGCTATTATTAGGGGGTTGTAAAGGTGGAATTTCCCAAACATGGATTTTGGGGTTCATTTTTAGTGCGTGAAATAATTTTCTATTCACTATTATAGTTTTGAAATTTTTCTGCACAGATGAACTCTATAATTTTCATTTTGTTGCGATCTTATATCTTTTTTGTTTACGAGGAAAAATGGGACTCACTAGTTTGGACCTGAACAAAAAAAAATTTTTGAACATCCAAAATGGGGATGCACAAATGCTGGGAGAGATAATTCCAAAGAGTATTTGTGATTCTTAAGGATAGGCAAAAAAGTGGGTTGTTTGGTTCTGGTAAATATCCAACCACTTGAGAATTCAACTTTTTCGACCCCCCCATATTTTTTGCCACTTGCTTCCTCAACATGCTTGTGGCATGCACACCCACTACACTTAAAGCATGTTGGGATCAGTTAGAAGTCCCTTTCCTATAAAATTCCACCAAGCTATTATTAGGGGGTTGTACTAGTGGAATTTCCCAAACATGGATTTTGGGGTTCATTTTTAGTGCGTGAAATAATTTTCTATTCATTATTATAGTTTTCAAATTTTTTTGCACACATGAACTCTAAAATTTTCATTTTGTTGCGCTCTTATATCTTTTTTGTTTACGAGGAAATATGTGAGTCACAAGTTTGGACCTGAAAAAAACAAAAATTTTGAAAATCCAAAAATGGGGATGCACAAATGCATGGAGAGATAATTCCAAAGAGTCTTTGTGATTTTTAAGGATAGGCAAAGAAGTGGGTTGTTGAGCTCTTGTAAATATCCAACCACTTGAGAATTCAACTTTTTCTACCCCCCCCCCCAATTTTTGGCCACTTGCATCCTCAACATGCTTGTGGCATGCACACCCACCACACCTAAAGCATGTTGGGATCAGTTACAAGTCCCTTTCCTATAAAATTCCACCAAGCTATTATTAGGGGGTTGTACTAGTGGAATTTCCCAAACATGGATTTTGGGGTTCATTTTTAGTGCGTGATATAATTTTCTATTTATTATTATAGTTTTCAAATTTTTTTGCACACATGAACTCTAAAATTTTCATTTTGTTGTGATCTTATATGTTTTTTGTTTACGAGGAAAAATGGGAGTCACAAGTTTGTTCCTGAAAAAAAAAAAAATTTGAACATCCAAAATGGGATGCACAAATGCTGAGAGAGATAATTCCAAAGACTATCTGTGATTTTTAAGGATAGGCAAAAAAGTGGGTTGTTTGGCTCTGGTTAATATCCAACCACTTGAGAATTCAACTATTTCCACCCCCCCTTAATTTTTGGCCACTTGCATCCTCAACATGCTTGTGGCATGCACACCCACCACACTTAAAGCATGTTGGGATCAGTTACAAGTCCCTTTCCTATAAAATTCAACCAAGCTATTATTAGGGGGTTGTAAAGGTGGAATTTCCCAAACATGGATTTTGGGGTTCATTTTTAGTGCGTGAAATAATTTTCTATTCACTATTATAGTTTTGAAATTTTTCTGCACAGATGAACTCTATAATTTTCATTTTGTTGCGATCTTATATCTTTTTTGTTTACGAGGAAAAATGGGACTCACTAGTTTGGACCTGAACAAAAAAAAATTTTTGAACATCCAAAATGGGGATGCACAAATGCTGGGAGAGATAATTCCAAAGAGTATTTGTGATTCTTAAGGATAGGCAAAAAAGTGGGTTGTTTGGTTCTGGTAAATATCCAACCACTTGAGAATTCAACTTTTTCGACCCCCCCCATATTTTTTGCCACTTGCTTCCTCAACATGCTTGTGGCATGCACACCCACTACACTTAAAGCATGTTGGGATCAGTTAGAAGTCCCTTTCCTATAAAATTCCACCAAGCTATTATTAGGGGGTTGTACTAGTGGAATTTCCCAAACATGGATTTTGGGGTTCATTTTTAGTGCGTGATATAATTTTCTATTTATTATTATAGTTTTCAAATTTTTTTGCACACATGAACTCTAAAATTTTCATTTTGTTGTGATCTTATATGTTTTTTGTTTACGAGGAAAAATGGGAGTCACAAGTTTGTTCCTGAAAAAAAAAAAAAATTTGAACATCCAAAATGGGATGCACAAATGCTGAGAGAGATAATTCCAAAGACTATCTGTGATTTTTAAGGATAGGCAAAAAAGTGGGTTGTTTGGCTCTGGTTAATATCCAACCACTTGAGAATTCAACTATTTCCACCCCCCCTTAATTTTTGGCCACTTGCATCCTCAACATGCTTGTGGCATGCACACCCACCACACTTAAAGCATGTTGGGATCAGTTACAAGTCCCTTTCCTATAAAATTCAGCCAAGCTATTATTAGGGGGTTGTAAAGGTGGAATTTCCCAAACATGGATTTTGGGGTTCATTTTTAGTGCGTGAAATAATTTTCTATTCACTATTATAGTTTTGAAATTTTTCTGCACAGATGAACTCTATAATTTTCATTTTGTTGCGATCTTATATCTTTTTTGTTTACGAGGAAAAATGGGACTCACTAGTTTGGACCTGAACAAAAAAAAATTTTTGAACATCCAAAATGGGGATGCACAAATGCTGGGAGAGATAATTCCAAAGAGTATTTGTGATTCTTAAGGATAGGCAAAAAAGTGGGTTGTTTGGTTCTGGTAAATATCCAACCACTTGAGAATTCAACTTTTTCGACCCCCCCCATATTTTTTGCCACTTGCTTCCTCAACATGCTTGTGGCATGCACACCCACTACACTTAAAGCATGTTGGGATCAGTTAGAAGTCCCTTTCCTATAAAATTCCACCAAGCTATTATTAGGGGGTTGTACTAGTGGAATTTCCCAAACATGGATTTTGGGGTTCATTTTTAGTGCGTGAAATAATTTTCTATTCATTATTATAGTTTTCAAATTTTTTTGCACACATGAACTCTAAAATTTTCATTTTGTTGCGCTCTTATATCTTTTTTGTTTACGAGGAAATATGTGAGTCACAAGTTTGGACCTGAAAAAAACAAAAATTTTGAAAATCCAAAAATGGGGATGCACAAATGCATGGAGAGATAATTCCAAAGAGTCTTTGTGATTTTTAAGGATAGGCAAAGAAGTGGGTTGTTGAGCTCTTGTAAATATCCAACCACTTGAGAATTCAACTTTTTCTACCCCCCCCCCAATTTTTGGCCACTTGCATCCTCAACATGCTTGTGGCATGCACACCCACCACACCTAAAGCATGTTGGGATCAGTTACAAGTCCCTTTCCTATAAAATTCCACCAAGCTATTATTAGGGGGTTGTACTAGTGGAATTTCCCAAACATGGATTTTGGGGTTCATTTTTAGTGCGTGATATAATTTTCTATTTATTATTATAGTTTTCAAATTTTTTTGCACACATGAACTCTAAAATTTTCATTTTGTTGTGATCTTATATGTTTTTTGTTTACGAGGAAAAATGGGAGTCACAAGTTTGTTCCTGAAAAAAAAAAAAATTTGAACATCCAAAATGGGATGCACAAATGCTGAGAGAGATAATTCCAAAGACTATCTGTGATTTTTAAGGATAGGCAAAAAAGTGGGTTGTTTGGCTCTGGTTAATATCCAACCACTTGAGAATTCAACTATTTCCACCCCCCCTTAATTTTTGGCCACTTGCATCCTCAACATGCTTGTGGCATGCACACCCACCACACTTAAAGCATGTTGGGATCAGTTACAAGTCCCTTTCCTATAAAATTCAACCAAGCTATTATTAGGGGGTTGTAAAGGTGGAATTTCCCAAACATGGATTTTGGGGTTCATTTTTAGTGCGTGAAATAATTTTCTATTCACTATTATAGTTTTGAAATTTTTCTGCACAGATGAACTCTATAATTTTCATTTTGTTGCGATCTTATATCTTTTTTGTTTACGAGGAAAAATGGGACTCACTAGTTTGGACCTGAACAAAAAAAAATTTTTGAACATCCAAAATGGGGATGCACAAATGCTGGGAGAGATAATTCCAAAGAGTATTTGTGATTCTTAAGGATAGGCAAAAAAGTGGGTTGTTTGGTTCTGGTAAATATCCAACCACTTGAGAATTCAACTTTTTCGACCCCCCCCATATTTTTTGCCACTTGCTTCCTCAACATGCTTGTGGCATGCACACCCACTACACTTAAAGCATGTTGGGATCAGTTAGAAGTCCCTTTCCTATAAAATTCCACCAAGCTATTATTAGGGGGTTGTACTAGTGGAATTTCCCAAACATGGATTTTGGGGTTCATTTTTAGTGCGTGAAATAATTTTCTATTCATTATTATAGTTTTCAAATTTTTTTGCACACATGAACTCTAAAATTTTCATTTTGTTGCGCTCTTATATCTTTTTTGTTTACGAGGAAATATGTGAGTCACAAGTTTGGACCTGAAAAAAACAAAAATTTTGAAAATCCAAAAATGGGGATGCACAAATGCATGGAGAGATAATTCCAAAGAGTCTTTGTGATTTTTAAGGATAGGCAAAGAAGTGGGTTGTTGAGCTCTTGTAAATATCCAACCACTTGAGAATTCAACTTTTTCTACCCCCCCCCCCCCCCCAATTTTTGGCCACTTGCATCCTCAACATGCTTGTGGCATGCACACCCACCACACCTAAAGCATGTTGGGATCAGTTACAAGTCCCTTTCCTATAAAATTCCACCAAGCTATTATTAGGGGGTTGTACTAGTGGAATTTCCCAAACATGGATTTTGGGGTTCATTTTTAGTGCGTGATATAATTTTCTATTTATTATTATAGTTTTCAAATTTTTTTGCACACATGAACTCTAAAATTTTCATTTTGTTGTGATCTTATATGTTTTTTGTTTACGAGGAAAAATGGGAGTCACAAGTTTGTTCCTGAAAAAAAAAAAAAATTTGAACATCCAAAATGGGATGCACAAATGCTGAGAGAGATAATTCCAAAGACTATCTGTGATTTTTAAGGATAGGCAAAAAAGTGGGTTGTTTGGCTCTGGTTAATATCCAACCACTTGAGAATTCAACTATTTCCACCCCCCCTTAATTTTTGGCCACTTGCATCCTCAACATGCTTGTGGCATGCACACCCACCACACTTAAAGCATGTTGGGATCAGTTACAAGTCCCTTTCCTATAAAATTCAACCAAGCTATTATTAGGGGGTTGTAAAGGTGGAATTTCCCAAACATGGATTTTGGGGTTCATTTTTAGTGCGTGAAATAATTTTCTATTCACTATTATAGTTTTGAAATTTTTCTGCACAGATGAACTCTATAATTTTCATTTTGTTGCGATCTTATATCTTTTTTGTTTACGAGGAAAAATGGGACTCACTAGTTTGGACCTGAACAAAAAAAAATTTTTGAACATCCAAAATGGGGATGCACAAATGCTGGGAGAGATAATTCCAAAGAGTATTTGTGATTCTTAAGGATAGGCAAAAAAGTGGGTTGTTTGGTTCTGGTAAATATCCAACCACTTGAGAATTCAACTTTTTCGACCCCCCCCCATATTTTTTGCCACTTGCTTCCTCAACATGCTTGTGGCATGCACACCCACTACACTTAAAGCATGTTGGGATCAGTTAGAAGTCCCTTTCCTATAAAATTCCACCAAGCTATTATTAGGGGGTTGTACTAGTGGAATTTCCCAAACATGGATTTTGGGGTTCATTTTTAGTGCGTGAAATAATTTTCTATTCATTATTATAGTTTTCAAATTTTTTTGCACACATGAACTCTAAAATTTTCATTTTGTTGCGCTCTTATATCTTTTTTGTTTACGAGGAAATATGTGAGTCACAAGTTTGGACCTGAAAAAAACAAAAATTTTGAAAATCCAAAAATGGGGATGCACAAATGCATGGAGAGATAATTCCAAAGAGTCTTTGTGATTTTTAAGGATAGGCAAAGAAGTGGGTTGTTGAGCTCTTGTAAATATCCAACCACTTGAGAATTCAACTTTTTCTACCCCCCCCCCCCGCCCCAATTTTTGGCCACTTGCATCCTCAACATGCTTGTGGCATGCACACCCACCACACCTAAAGCATGTTGGGATCAGTTACAAGTCCCTTTCCTATAAAATTCCACCAAGCTATTATTAGGGGGTTGTACTAGTGGAATTTCCCAAACATGGATTTTGGGGTTCATTTTTAGTGCGTGATATAATTTTCTATTTATTATTATAGTTTTCAAATTTTTTTGCACACATGAACTCTAAAATTTTCATTTTGTTGTGATCTTATATGTTTTTTGTTTACGAGGAAAAATGGGAGTCACAAGTTTGTTCCTGAAAAAAAAAAAAATTTGAACATCCAAAATGGGATGCACAAATGCTGAGAGAGATAATTCCAAAGACTATCTGTGATTTTTAAGGATAGGCAAAAAAGTGGGTTGTTTGGCTCTGGTTAATATCCAACCACTTGAGAATTCAACTATTTCCACCCCCCCTTAATTTTTGGCCACTTGCATCCTCAACATGCTTGTGGCATGCACACCCACCACACTTAAAGCATGTTGGGATCAGTTACAAGTCCCTTTCCTATAAAATTCAACCAAGCTATTATTAGGGGGTTGTAAAGGTGGAATTTCCCAAACATGGATTTTGGGGTTCATTTTTAGTGCGTGAAATAATTTTCTATTCACTATTATAGTTTTGAAATTTTTCTGCACAGATGAACTCTATAATTTTCATTTTGTTGCGATCTTATATCTTTTTTGTTTACGAGGAAAAATGGGACTCACTAGTTTGGACCTGAACAAAAAAAAATTTTTGAACATCCAAAATGGGGATGCACAAATGCTGGGAGAGATAATTCCAAAGAGTATTTGTGATTCTTAAGGATAGGCAAAAAAGTGGGTTGTTTGGTTCTGGTAAATATCCAACCACTTGAGAATTCAACTTTTTCGACCCCCCCCATATTTTTTGCCACTTGCTTCCTCAACATGCTTGTGGCATGCACACCCACTACACTTAAAGCATGTTGGGATCAGTTAGAAGTCCCTTTCCTATAAAATTCCACCAAGCTATTATTAGGGGGTTGTACTAGTGGAATTTCCCAAACATGGATTTTGGGGTTCATTTTTAGTGCGTGAAATAATTTTCTATTCATTATTATAGTTTTCAAATTTTTTTGCACACATGAACTCTAAAATTTTCATTTTGTTGCGCTCTTATATCTTTTTTGTTTACGAGGAAATATGTGAGTCACAAGTTTGGACCTGAAAAAAACAAAAATTTTGAAAATCCAAAAATGGGGATGCACAAATGCATGGAGAGATAATTCCAAAGAGTCTTTGTGATTTTTAAGGATAGGCAAAGAAGTGGGTTGTTGAGCTCTTGTAAATATCCAACCACTTGAGAATTCAACTTTTTCTACCCCCCCCCCCGCCCCAATTTTTGGCCACTTGCATCCTCAACATGCTTGTGGCATGCACACCCACCACACCTAAAGCATGTTGGGATCAGTTACAAGTCCCTTTCCTATAAAATTCCACCAAGCTATTATTAGGGGGTTGTACTAGTGGAATTTCCCAAACATGGATTTTGGGGTTCATTTTTAGTGCGTGATATAATTTTCTATTTATTATTATAGTTTTCAAATTTTTTTGCACACATGAACTCTAAAATTTTCATTTTGTTGTGATCTTATATGTTTTTTGTTTACGAGGAAAAATGGGAGTCACAAGTTTGTTCCTGAAAAAAAAAAAAATTTGAACATCCAAAATGGGATGCACAAATGCTGAGAGAGATAATTCCAAAGACTATCTGTGATTTTTAAGGATAGGCAAAAAAGTGGGTTGTTTGGCTCTGGTTAATATCCAACCACTTGAGAATTCAACTATTTCCACCCCCCCTTAATTTTTGGCCACTTGCATCCTCAACATGCTTGTGGCATGCACACCCACCACACTTAAAGCATGTTGGGATCAGTTACAAGTCCCTTTCCTATAAAATTCAACCAAGCTATTATTAGGGGGTTGTAAAGGTGGACTTTCCCAAACATGGATTTTGGGGTTCATTTTTAGTGCGTGAAATAATTTTCTATTCACTATTATAGTTTTGAAATTTTTCTGCACAGATGAACTCTATAATTTTCATTTTGTTGCGATCTTATATCTTTTTTGTTTACGAGGAAAAATGGGACTCACTAGTTTGGACCTGAACAAAAAAAAATTTTTGAACATCCAAAATGGGGATGCACAAATGCTGGGAGAGATAATTCCAAAGAGTATTTGTGATTCTTAAGGATAGGCAAAAAAGTGGGTTGTTTGGTTCTGGTAAATATCCAACCACTTGAGAATTCAACTTTTTCGACCCCCCCCATATTTTTTGCCACTTGCTTCCTCAACATGCTTGTGGCATGCACACCCACTACACTTAAAGCATGTTGGGATCAGTTAGAAGTCCCTTTCCTATAAAATTCCACCAAGCTATTATTAGGGGGTTGTACTAGTGGAATTTCCCAAACATGGATTTTGGGGTTCATTTTTAGTGCGTGAAATAATTTTCTATTCATTATTATAGTTTTCAAATTTTTTTGCACACATGAACTCTAAAATTTTCATTTTGTTGCGCTCTTATATCTTTTTTGTTTACGAGGAAATATGTGAGTCACAAGTTTGGACCTGAAAAAAACAAAAATTTTGAAAATCCAAAAATGGGGATGCACAAATGCATGGAGAGATAATTCCAAAGAGTCTTTGTGATTTTTAAGGATAGGCAAAGAAGTGGGTTGTTGAGCTCTTGTAAATATCCAACCACTTGAGAATTCAACTTTTTCTACCCCCCCCCCCCCCCCCCCAATTTTTGGCCACTTGCATCCTCAACATGCTTGTGGCATGCACACCCACCACACCTAAAGCATGTTGGGATCAGTTACAAGTCCCTTTCCTATAAAATTCCACCAAGCTATTATTAGGGGGTTGTACTAGTGGAATTTCCCAAACATGGATTTTGGGGTTCATTTTTAGTGCGTGATATAATTTTCTATTTATTATTATAGTTTTCAAATTTTTTTGCACACATGAACTCTAAAATTTTCATTTTGTTGTGATCTTATATGTTTTTTGTTTACGAGGAAAAATGGGAGTCACAAGTTTGTTCCTGAAAAAAAAAAAAATTTGAACATCCAAAATGGGATGCACAAATGCTGAGAGAGATAATTCCAAAGACTATCTGTGATTTTTAAGGATAGGCAAAAAAGTGGGTTGTTTGGCTCTGGTTAATATCCAACCACTTGAGAATTCAACTATTTCCACCCCCCCTTAATTTTTGGCCGCTTGCATCCTCAACATGCTTGTGGCATGCACACCCACCACACTTAAAGCATGTTGGGATCAGTTACAAGTCCCTTTCCTATAAAATTCAACCAAGCTATTATTAGGGGGTTGTAAAGGTGGAATTTCCCAAACATGGATTTTGGGGTTCATTTTTAGTGCGTGAAATAATTTTCTATTCACTATTATAGTTTTGAAATTTTTCTGCACAGATGAACTCTATAATTTTCATTTTGTTGCGATCTTATATCTTTTTTGTTTACGAGGAAAAATGGGACTCACTAGTTTGGACCTGAACAAAAAAAAATTTTTGAACATCCAAAATGGGGATGCACAAATGCTGGGAGAGATAATTCCAAAGAGTATTTGTGATTCTTAAGGATAGGCAAAAAAGTGGGTTGTTTGGTTCTGGTAAATATCCAACCACTTGAGAATTCAACTTTTTCGACCCCCCCCCATATTTTTTGCCACTTGCTTCCTCAACATGCTTGTGGCATGCACACCCACTACACTTAAAGCATGTTGGGATCAGTTAGAAGTCCCTTTCCTATAAAATTCCACCAAGCTATTATTAGGGGGTTGTACTAGTGGAATTTCCCAAACATGGATTTTGGGGTTCATTTTTAGTGCGTGAAATAATTTTCTATTCATTATTATAGTTTTCAAATTTTTTTGCACACATGAACTCTAAAATTTTCATTTTGTTGCGCTCTTATATCTTTTTTGTTTACGAGGAAATATGTGAGTCACAAGTTTGGACCTGAAAAAAACAAAAATTTTGAAAATCCAAAAATGGGGATGCACAAATGCATGGAGAGATAATTCCAAAGAGTCTTTGTGATTTTTAAGGATAGGCAAAGAAGTGGGTTGTTGAGCTCTTGTAAATATCCAACCACTTGAGAATTCAACTTTTTCTACCCCCCCCCCCCCCCCCCCCCCCCCCCAATTTTTGGCCACTTGCATCCTCAACATGCTTGTGGCATGCACACCCACCACACCTAAAGCATGTTGGGATCAGTTACAAGTCCCTTTCCTATAAAATTCCACCAAGCTATTATTAGGGGGTTGTACTAGTGGAATTTCCCAAACATGGATTTTGGGGTTCATTTTTAGTGCGTGATATAATTTTCTATTTATTATTATAGTTTTCAAATTTTTTTGCACACATGAACTCTAAAATTTTCATTTTGTTGTGATCTTATATGTTTTTTGTTTACGAGGAAAAATGGGAGTCACAAGTTTGTTCCTGAAAAAAAAAAAAATTTGAACATCCAAAATGGGATGCACAAATGCTGAGAGAGATAATTCCAAAGACTATCTGTGATTTTTAAGGATAGGCAAAAAAGTGGGTTGTTTGGCTCTGGTTAATATCCAACCACTTGAGAATTCAACTATTTCCACCCCCCCTTAATTTTTGGCCACTTGCATCCTCAACATGCTTGTGGCATGCACACCCACCACACTTAAAGCATGTTGGGATCAGTTACAAGTCCCTTTCCTATAAAATTCAACCAAGCTATTATTAGGGGGTTGTAAAGGTGGAATTTCCCAAACATGGATTTTGGGGTTCATTTTTAGTGCGTGAAATAATTTTCTATTCACTATTATAGTTTTGAAATTTTTCTGCACAGATGAACTCTATAATTTTCATTTTGTTGCGATCTTATATCTTTTTTGTTTACGAGGAAAAATGGGACTCACTAGTTTGGACCTGAACAAAAAAAAATTTTTGAACATCCAAAATGGGGATGCACAAATGCTGGGAGAGATAATTCCAAAGAGTATTTGTGATTCTTAAGGATAGGCAAAAAAGTGGGTTGTTTGGTTCTGGTAAATATCCAACCACTTGAGAATTCAACTTTTTCGACCCCCCCCCATATTTTTTGCCACTTGCTTCCTCAACATGCTTGTGGCATGCACACCCACTACACTTAAAGCATGTTGGGATCAGTTAGAAGTCCCTTTCCTATAAAATTCCACCAAGCTATTATTAGGGGGTTGTACTAGTGGAATTTCCCAAACATGGATTTTGGGGTTCATTTTTAGTGCGTGAAATAATTTTCTATTCATTATTATAGTTTTCAAATTTTTTTGCACACATGAACTCTAAAATTTTCATTTTGTTGCGCTCTTATATCTTTTTTGTTTACGAGGAAATATGTGAGTCACAAGTTTGGACCTGAAAAAAACAAAAATTTTGAAAATCCAAAAATGGGGATGCACAAATGCATGGAGAGATAATTCCAAAGAGTCTTTGTGATTTTTAAGGATAGGCAAAGAAGTGGGTTGTTGAGCTCTTGTAAATATCCAACCACTTGAGAATTCAACTTTTTCTACCCCCCCCCCCCCCAATTTTTGGCCACTTGCATCCTCAACATGCTTGTGGCATGCACACCCACCACACCTAAAGCATGTTGGGATCAGTTACAAGTCCCTTTCCTATAAAATTCCACCAAGCTATTATTAGGGGGTTGTACTAGTGGAATTTCCCAAACATGGATTTTGGGGTTCATTTTTAGTGCGTGATATAATTTTCTATTTATTATTATAGTTTTCAAATTTTTTTGCACACATGAACTCTAAAATTTTCATTTTGTTGTGATCTTATATGTTTTTTGTTTACGAGGAAAAATGGGAGTCACAAGTTTGTTCCTGAAAAAAAAAAAAATTTGAACATCCAAAATGGGATGCACAAATGCTGAGAGAGATAATTCCAAAGACTATCTGTGATTTTTAAGGATAGGCAAAAAAGTGGGTTGTTTGGCTCTGGTTAATATCCAACCACTTGAGAATTCAACTATTTCCACCCCCCCTTAATTTTTGGCCACTTGCATCCTCAACATGCTTGTGGCATGCACACCCACCACACTTAAAGCATGTTGGGATCAGTTACAAGTCCCTTTCCTATAAAATTCAACCAAGCTATTATTAGGGGGTTGTAAAGGTGGAATTTCCCAAACATGGATTTTGGGGTTCATTTTTAGTGCGTGAAATAATTTTCTATTCACTATTATAGTTTTGAAATTTTTCTGCACAGATGAACTCTATAATTTTCATTTTGTTGCGATCTTATATCTTTTTTGTTTACGAGGAAAAATGGGACTCACTAGTTTGGACCTGAACAAAAAAAAATTTTTGAACATCCAAAATGGGGATGCACAAATGCTGGGAGAGATAATTCCAAAGAGTATTTGTGATTCTTAAGGATAGGCAAAAAAGTGGGTTGTTTGGTTCTGGTAAATATCCAACCACTTGAGAATTCAACTTTTTCGACCCCCCCCCATATTTTTTGCCACTTGCTTCCTCAACATGCTTGTGGCATGCACACCCACTACACTTAAAGCATGTTGGGATCAGTTAGAAGTCCCTTTCCTATAAAATTCCACCAAGCTATTATTAGGGGGTTGTACTAGTGGAATTTCCCAAACATGGATTTTGGGGTTCATTTTTAGTGCGTGAAATAATTTTCTATTCATTATTATAGTTTTCAAATTTTTTTGCACACATGAACTCTAAAATTTTCATTTTGTTGCGCTCTTATATCTTTTTTGTTTACGAGGAAATATGTGAGTCACAAGTTTGGACCTGAAAAAAACAAAAATTTTGAAAATCCAAAAATGGGGATGCACAAATGCATGGAGAGATAATTCCAAAGAGTCTTTGTGATTTTTAAGGATAGGCAAAGAAGTGGGTTGTTGAGCTCTTGTAAATATCCAACCACTTGAGAATTCAACTTTTTCTACCCCCCCCCCCCCAATTTTTGGCCACTTGCATCCTCAACATGCTTGTGGCATGCACACCCACCACACCTAAAGCATGTTGGGATCAGTTACAAGTCCCTTTCCTATAAAATTCCACCAAGCTATTATTAGGGGGTTGTACTAGTGGAATTTCCCAAACATGGATTTTGGGGTTCATTTTTAGTGCGTGATATAATTTTCTATTTATTATTATAGTTTTCAAATTTTTTTGCACACATGAACTCTAAAATTTTCATTTTGTTGTGATCTTATATGTTTTTTGTTTACGAGGAAAAATGGGAGTCACAAGTTTGTTCCTGAAAAAAAAAAAAATTTGAACATCCAAAATGGGATGCACAAATGCTGAGAGAGATAATTCCAAAGACTATCTGTGATTTTTAAGGATAGGCAAAAAAGTGGGTTGTTTGGCTCTGGTTAATATCCAACCACTTGAGAATTCAACTATTTCCACCCCCCCTTAATTTTTGGCCACTTGCATCCTCAACATGCTTGTGGCATGCACACCCACCACACTTAAAGCATGTTGGGATCAGTTACAAGTCCCTTTCCTATAAAATTCAACCAAGCTATTATTAGGGGGTTGTAAAGGTGGAATTTCCCAAACATGGATTTTGGGGTTCATTTTTAGTGCGTGAAATAATTTTCTATTCACTATTATAGTTTTGAAATTTTTCTGCACAGATGAACTCTATAATTTTCATTTTGTTGCGATCTTATATCTTTTTTGTTTACGAGGAAAAATGGGACTCACTAGTTTGGACCTGAACAAAAAAAAATTTTTGAACATCCAAAATGGGGATGCACAAATGCTGGGAGAGATAATTCCAAAGAGTATTTGTGATTCTTAAGGATAGGCAAAAAAGTGGGTTGTTTGGTTCTGGTAAATATCCAACCACTTGAGAATTCAACTTTTTCGACCCCCCCCCATATTTTTTGCCACTTGCTTCCTCAACATGCTTGTGGCATGCACACCCACTACACTTAAAGCATGTTGGGATCAGTTAGAAGTCCCTTTCCTATAAAATTCCACCAAGCTATTATTAGGGGGTTGTACTAGTGGAATTTCCCAAACATGGATTTTGGGGTTCATTTTTAGTGCGTGAAATAATTTTCTATTCATTATTATAGTTTTCAAATTTTTTTGCACACATGAACTCTAAAATTTTCATTTTGTTGCGCTCTTATATCTTTTTTGTTTACGAGGAAATATGTGAGTCACAAGTTTGGACCTGAAAAAAACAAAAATTTTGAAAATCCAAAAATGGGGATGCACAAATGCATGGAGAGATAATTCCAAAGAGTCTTTGTGATTTTTAAGGATAGGCAAAGAAGTGGGTTGTTGAGCTCTTGTAAATATCCAACCACTTGAGAATTCAACTTTTTCTACCCCCCCCCCCCCAATTTTTGGCCACTTGCATCCTCAACATGCTTGTGGCATGCACACCCACCACACCTAAAGCATGTTGGGATCAGTTACAAGTCCCTTTCCTATAAAATTCCACCAAGCTATTATTAGGGGGTTGTACTAGTGGAATTTCCCAAACATGGATTTTGGGGTTCATTTTTAGTGCGTGATATAATTTTCTATTTATTATTATAGTTTTCAAATTTTTTTGCACACATGAACTCTAAAATTTTCATTTTGTTGTGATCTTATATGTTTTTTGTTTACGAGGAAAAATGGGAGTCACAAGTTTGTTCCTGAAAAAAAAAAAAATTTGAACATCCAAAATGGGATGCACAAATGCTGAGAGAGATAATTCCAAAGACTATCTGTGATTTTTAAGGATAGGCAAAAAAGTGGGTTGTTTGGCTCTGGTTAATATCCAACCACTTGAGAATTCAACTATTTCCACCCCCCCTTAATTTTTGGCCACTTGCATCCTCAACATGCTTGTGGCATGCACACCCACCACACTTAAAGCATGTTGGGATCAGTTACAAGTCCCTTTCCTATAAAATTCAACCAAGCTATTATTAGGGGGTTGTAAAGGTGGAATTTCCCAAACATGGATTTTGGGGTTCATTTTTAGTGCGTGAAATAATTTTCTATTCACTATTATAGTTTTGAAATTTTTCTGCACAGATGAACTCTATAATTTTCATTTTGTTGCGATCTTATATCTTTTTTGTTTACGAGGAAAAATGGGACTCACTAGTTTGGACCTGAACAAAAAAAAATTTTTGAACATCCAAAATGGGGATGCACAAATGCTGGGAGAGATAATTCCAAAGAGTATTTGTGATTCTTAAGGATAGGCAAAAAAGTGGGTTGTTTGGTTCTGGTAAATATCCAACCACTTGAGAATTCAACTTTTTCGACCCCCCCCATATTTTTTGCCACTTGCTTCCTCAACATGCTTGTGGCATGCACACCCACTACACTTAAAGCATGTTGGGATCAGTTAGAAGTCCCTTTCCTATAAAATTCCACCAAGCTATTATTAGGGGGTTGTACTAGTGGAATTTCCCAAACATGGATTTTGGGGTTCATTTTTAGTGCGTGAAATAATTTTCTATTCATTATTATAGTTTTCAAATTTTTTTGCACACATGAACTCTAAAATTTTCATTTTGTTGCGCTCTTATATCTTTTTTGTTTACGAGGAAATATGTGAGTCACAAGTTTGGACCTGAAAAAAACAAAAATTTTGAAAATCCAAAATGGGGATGCACAAATGCATGGAGAGATAATTCCAAAGAGTCTTTGTGATTTTTAAGGATAGGCAAAGAAGTGGGTTGTTGAGCTCTTGTAAATATCCAACCACTTGAGAATTCAACTTTTTCTACCCCCCCCCAATTTTTGGCCACTTGCATCCTCAACATGCTTGTGGCATGCACACCCACCACACCTAAAGCATGTTGGGATCAGTTACAAGTCCCTTTCCTATAAAATTCCACCAAGCTATTATTAGGGGGTTGTACTAGTGGAATTTCCCAAACATGGATTTTGGGGTTCATTTTTAGTGCGTGATATAATTTTCTATTTATTATTATAGTTTTCAAATTTTTTTGCACACATGAACTCTAAAATTTTCATTTTGTTGTGATCTTATATGTTTTTTGTTTACGAGGAAAAATGGGAGTCACAAGTTTGTTCCTGAAAAAAAAAAAAATTTGAACATCCAAAATGGGATGCACAAATGCTGAGAGAGATAATTCCAAAGACTATCTGTGATTTTTAAGGATAGGCAAAAAAGTGGGTTGTTTGGCTCTGGTTAATATCCAACCACTTGAGAATTCAACTATTTCCACCCCCCCTTAATTTTTGGCCACTTGCATCCTCAACATGCTTGTGGCATGCACACCCACCACACTTAAAGCATGTTGGGATCAGTTACAAGTCCCTTTCCTATAAAATTCAACCAAGCTATTATTAGGGGGTTGTAAAGGTGGAATTTCCCAAACATGGATTTTGGGGTTCATTTTTAGTGCGTGAAATAATTTTCTATTCACTATTATAGTTTTGAAATTTTTCTGCACAGATGAACTCTATAATTTTCATTTTGTTGCGATCTTATATCTTTTTTGTTTACGAGGAAAAATGGGACTCACTAGTTTGGACCTGAACAAAAAAAAATTTTTGAACATCCAAAATGGGGATGCACAAATGCTGGGAGAGATAATTCCAAAGAGTATTTGTGATTCTTAAGGATAGGCAAAAAAGTGGGTTGTTTGGTTCTGGTAAATATCCAACCACTTGAGAATTCAACTTTTTCGACCCCCCCCCATATTTTTTGCCACTTGCTTCCTCAACATGCTTGTGGCATGCACACCCACTACACTTAAAGCATGTTGGGATCAGTTAGAAGTCCCTTTCCTATAAAATTCCACCAAGCTATTATTAGGGGGTTGTACTAGTGGAATTTCCCAAACATGGATTTTGGGGTTCATTTTTAGTGCGTGAAATAATTTTCTATTCATTATTATAGTTTTCAAATTTTTTTGCACACATGAACTCTAAAATTTTCATTTTGTTGCGCTCTTATATCTTTTTTGTTTACGAGGAAATATGTGAGTCACAAGTTTGGACCTGAAAAAAACAAAAATTTTGAAAATCCAAAAATGGGGATGCACAAATGCATGGAGAGATAATTCCAAAGAGTCTTTGTGATTTTTAAGGATAGGCAAAGAAGTGGGTTGTTGAGCTCTTGTAAATATCCAACCACTTGAGAATTCAACTTTTTCTACCCCCCCCCCCCCCCCAATTTTTGGCCACTTGCATCCTCAACATGCTTGTGGCATGCACACCCACCACACCTAAAGCATGTTGGGATCAGTTACAAGTCCCTTTCCTATAAAATTCCACCAAGCTATTATTAGGGGGTTGTACTAGTGGAATTTCCCAAACATGGATTTTGGGGTTCATTTTTAGTGCGTGATATAATTTTCTATTTATTATTATAGTTTTCAAATTTTTTTGCACACATGAACTCTAAAATTTTCATTTTGTTGTGATCTTATATGTTTTTTGTTTACGAGGAAAAATGGGAGTCACAAGTTTCTTCCTGAAAAAAAAAAAAATTTGAACATCCAAAATGGGATGCACAAATGCTGAGAGAGATAATTCCAAAGACTATCTGTGATTTTTAAGGATAGGCAAAAAAGTGGGTTGTTTGGCTCTGGTTAATATCCAACCACTTGAGAATTCAACTATTTCCACCCCCCCTTAATTTTTGGCCACTTGCATCCTCAACATGCTTGTGGCATGCACACCCACCACACTTAAAGCATGTTGGGATCAGTTACAAGTCCCTTTCCTATAAAATTCAACCAAGCTATTATTAGGGGGTTGTAAAGGTGGAATTTCCCAAACATGGATTTTGGGGTTCATTTTTAGTGCGTGAAATAATTTTCTATTCACTATTATAGTTTTGAAATTTTTCTGCACAGATGAACTCTATAATTTTCATTTTGTTGCGATCTTATATCTTTTTTGTTTACGAGGAAAAATGGGACTCACTAGTTTGGACCTGAACAAAAAAAAATTTTTGAACATCCAAAATGGGGATGCACAAATGCTGGGAGAGATAATTCCAAAGAGTATTTGTGATTCTTAAGGATAGGCAAAAAAGTGGGTTGTTTGGTTCTGGTAAATATCCAACCACTTGAGAATTCAACTTTTTCGACCCCCCCCCATATTTTTTGCCACTTGCTTCCTCAACATGCTTGTGGCATGCACACCCACTACACTTAAAGCATGTTGGGATCAGTTAGAAGTCCCTTTCCTATAAAATTCCACCAAGCTATTATTAGGGGGTTGTACTAGTGGAATTTCCCAAACATGGATTTTGGGGTTCATTTTTAGTGCGTGAAATAATTTTCTATTCATTATTATAGTTTTCAAATTTTTTTGCACACATGAACTCTAAAATTTTCATTTTGTTGCGCTCTTATATCTTTTTTGTTTACGAGGAAATATGTGAGTCACAAGTTTGGACCTGAAAAAAACAAAAATTTTGAAAATCCAAAAATGGGGATGCACAAATGCATGGAGAGATAATTCCAAAGAGTCTTTGTGATTTTTAAGGATAGGCAAAGAAGTGGGTTGTTGAGCTCTTGTAAATATCCAACCACTTGAGAATTCAACTTTTTCTACCCCCCCCCAATTTTTGGCCACTTGCATCCTCAACATGCTTGTGGCATGCACACCCACCACACCTAAAGCATGTTGGGATCAGTTACAAGTCCCTTTCCTATAAAATTCCACCAAGCTATTATTAGGGGGTTGTACTAGTGGAATTTCCCAAACATGGATTTTGGGGTTCATTTTTAGTGCGTGATATAATTTTCTATTTATTATTATAGTTTTCAAATTTTTTTGCACACATGAACTCTAAAATTTTCATTTTGTTGTGATCTTATATGTTTTTTGTTTACGAGGAAAAATGGGAGTCACAAGTTTGTTCCTGAAAAAAAAAAAAATTTGAACATCCAAAATGGGATGCACAAATGCTGAGAGAGATAATTCCAAAGACTATCTGTGATTTTTAAGGATAGGCAAAAAAGTGGGTTGTTTGGCTCTGGTTAATATCCAACCACTTGAGAATTCAACTATTTCCACCCCCCCTTAATTTTTGGCCACTTGCATCCTCAACATACTTGTGGCATGCACACCCACCACACTTAAAGCATGTTGGGATCAGTTACAAGTCCCTTTCCTATAAAATTCAACCAAGCTATTATTAGGGGGTTGTAAAGGTGGAATTTCCCAAACATGGATTTTGGGGTTCATTTTTAGTGCGTGAAATAATTTTCTATTCACTATTATAGTTTTGAAATTTTTCTGCACAGATGAACTCTATAATTTTCATTTTGTTGCGATCTTATATCTTTTTTGTTTACGAGGAAAAATGGGACTCACTAGTTTGGACCTGAACAAAAAAAAATTTTTGAACATCCAAAATGGGGATGCACAAATGCTGGGAGAGATAATTCCAAAGAGTATTTGTGATTCTTAAGGATAGGCAAAAAAGTGGGTTGTTTGGTTCTGGTAAATATCCAACCACTTGAGAATTCAACTTTTTCGACCCCCCCCATATTTTTTGCCACTTGCTTCCTCAACATGCTTGTGGCATGCACACCCACTACACTTAAAGCATGTTGGGATCAGTTAGAAGTCCCTTTCCTATAAAATTCCACCAAGCTATTATTAGGGGGTTGTACTAGTGGAATTTCCCAAACATGGATTTTGGGGTTCATTTTTAGTGCGTGAAATAATTTTCTATTCATTATTATAGTTTTCAAATTTTTTTGCACACATGAACTCTAAAATTTTCATTTTGTTGCGCTCTTATATCTTTTTTGTTTACGAGGAAATATGTGAGTCACAAGTTTGGACCTGAAAAAAACAAAAATTTTGAAAATCCAAAAATGGGGATGCACAAATGCATGGAGAGATAATTCCAAAGAGTCTTTGTGATTTTTAAGGATAGGCAAAGAAGTGGGTTGTTGAGCTCTTGTAAATATCCAACCACTTGAGAATTCAACTTTTTCTACCCCCCCCCAATTTTTGGCCACTTGCATCCTCAACATGCTTGTGGCATGCACACCCACCACACCTAAAGCATGTTGGGATCAGTTACAAGTCCCTTTCCTATAAAATTCCACCAAGCTATTATTAGGGGGTTGTACTAGTGGAATTTCCCAAACATGGATTTTGGAGTTCATTTTTAGTGCGTGATATAATTTTCTATTTATTATTATAGTTTTCAAATTTTTTTGCACACATGAACTCTAAAATTTTCATTTTGTTGTGATCTTATATGTTTTTTGTTTACGAGGAAAAATGGGAGTCACAAGTTTGTTCCTGAAAAAAAAAAAAATTTGAACATCCAAAATGGGATGCACAAATGCTGAGAGAGATAATTCCAAAGACTATCTGTGATTTTTAAGGATAGGCAAAAAAGTGGGTTGTTTGGCTCTGGTTAATATCCAACCACTTGAGAATTCAACTATTTCCACCCCCCCTTAATTTTTGGCCACTTGCATCCTCAACATGCTTGTGGCATGCACACCCACCACACTTAAAGCATGTTGGGATCAGTTACAAGTCCCTTTCCTATAAAATTCAACCAAGCTATTATTAGGGGGTTGTAAAGGTGGAATTTCCCAAACATGGATTTTGGGGTTCATTTTTAGTGCGTGAAATAATTTTCTATTCACTATTATAGTTTTGAAATTTTTCTGCACAGATGAACTCTATAATTTTCATTTTGTTGCGATCTTATATCTTTTTTGTTTACGAGGAAAAATGGGACTCACTAGTTTGGACCTGAACAAAAAAAAATTTTTGAACATCCAAAATGGGGATGCACAAATGCTGGGAGAGATAATTCCAAAGAGTATTTGTGATTCTTAAGGATAGGCAAAAAAGTGGGTTGTTTGGTTCTGGTAAATATCCAACCACTTGAGAATTCAACTTTTTCGACCCCCCCCATATTTTTTGCCACTTGCTTCCTCAACATGCTTGTGGCATGCACACCCACTACACTTAAAGCATGTTGGGATCAGTTAGAAGTCCCTTTCCTATAAAATTCCACCAAGCTATTATTAGGGGGTTGTACTAGTGGAATTTCCCAAACATGGATTTTGGGGTTCATTTTTAGTGCGTGAAATAATTTTCTATTCATTATTATAGTTTTCAAATTTTTTTGCACACATGAACTCTAAAATTTTCATTTTGTTGCGCTCTTATATCTTTTTTGTTTACGAGGAAATATGTGAGTCACAAGTTTGGACCTGAAAAAAACAAAAATTTTGAAAATCCAAAAATGGGGATGCACAAATGCATGGAGAGATAATTCCAAAGAGTCTTTGTGATTTTTAAGGATAGGCAAAGAAGTGGGTTGTTGAGCTCTTGTAAATATCCAACCACTTGAGAATTCAACTTTTTCTACCCCCCCCCCCCCAATTTTTGGCCACTTGCATCCTCAACATGCTTGTGGCATGCACACCCACCACACCTAAAGCATGTTGGGATCAGTTACAAGTCCCTTTCCTATAAAATTCCACCAAGCTATTATTAGGGGGTTGTACTAGTGGAATTTCCCAAACATGGATTTTGGGGTTCATTTTTAGTGCGTGATATAATTTTCTATTTATTATTATAGTTTTCAAATTTTTTTGCACACATGAACTCTAAAATTTTCATTTTGTTGTGATCTTATATGTTTTTTGTTTACGAGGAAAAATGGGAGTCACAAGTTTGTTCCTGAAAAAAAAAAAAATTTGAACATCCAAAATGGGATGCACAAATGCTGAGAGAGATAATTCCAAAGACTATCTGTGATTTTTAAGGATAGGCAAAAAAGTGGGTTGTTTGGCTCTGGTTAATATCCAACCACTTGAGAATTCAACTATTTCCACCCCCCCTTAATTTTTGGCCACTTGCATCCTCAACATGCTTGTGGCATGCACACCCACCACACTTAAAGCATGTTGGGATCAGTTACAAGTCCCTTTCCTATAAAATTCAACCAAGCTATTATTAGGGGGTTGTAAAGGTGGAATTTCCCAAACATGGATTTTGGGGTTCATTTTTAGTGCGTGAAATAATTTTCTATTCACTATTATAGTTTTGAAATTTTTCTGCACAGATGAACTCTATAATTTTCATTTTGTTGCGATCTTATATCTTTTTTGTTTACGAGGAAAAATGGGACTCACTAGTTTGGACCTGAACAAAAAAAAATTTTTGAACATCCAAAATGGGGATGCACAAATGCTGGGAGAGATAATTCCAAAGAGTATTTGTGATTCTTAAGGATAGGCAAAAAAGTGGGTTGTTTGGTTCTGGTAAATATCCAACCACTTGAGAATTCAACTTTTTCGACCCCCCCATATTTTTTGCCACTTGCTTCCTCAAAATGCTTGTGGCATGCACACCCACTACACTTAAAGCATGTTGGGATCAGTTAGAAGTCCCTTTCCTATAAAATTCCACCAAGCTATTATTAGGGGGTTGTACTAGTGGAATTTCCCAAACATGGATTTTGGGGTTCATTTTTAGTGCGTGAAATAATTTTCTATTCATTATTATAGTTTTCAAATTTTTTTGCACACATGAACTCTAAAATTTTCATTTTGTTGCGCTCTTATATCTTTTTTGTTTACGAGGAAATATGTGAGTCACAAGTTTGGACCTGAAAAAAACAAAAATTTTGAAAATCCAAAAATGGGGATGCACAAATGCATGGAGAGATAATTCCAAAGAGTCTTTGTGATTTTTAAGGATAGGCAAAGAAGTGGGTTGTTGAGCTCTTGTAAATATCCAACCACTTGAGAATTCAACTTTTTCTACCCCCCCCCCCAATTTTTGGCCACTTGCATCCTCAACATGCTTGTGGCATGCACACCCACCACACCTAAAGCATGTTGGGATCAGTTACAAGTCCCTTTCCTATAAAATTCCACCAAGCTATTATTAGGGGGTTGTACTAGTGGAATTTCCCAAACATGGATTTTGGGGTTCATTTTTAGTGCGTGATATAATTTTCTATTTATTATTATAGTTTTCAAATTTTTTTGCACACATGAACTCTAAAATTTTCATTTTGTTGTGATCTTATATGTTTTTTGTTTACGAGGAAAAATGGGAGTCACAAGTTTGTTCCTGAAAAAAAAAAAAATTTGAACATCCAAAATGGGATGCACAAATGCTGAGAGAGATAATTCCAAAGACTATCTGTGATTTTTAAGGATAGGCAAAAAAGTGGGTTGTTTGGCTCTGGTTAATATCCAACCACTTGAGAATTCAACTATTTCCACCCCCCCTTAATTTTTGGCCACTTGCATCCTCAACATGCTTGTGGCATGCACACCCACCACACTTAAAGCATGTTGGGATCAGTTACAAGTCCCTTTCCTATAAAATTCAACCAAGCTATTATTAGGGGGTTGTAAAGGTGGAATTTCCCAAACATGGATTTTGGGGTTCATTTTTAGTGCGTGAAATAATTTTCTATTCACTATTATAGTTTTGAAATTTTTCTGCACAGATGAACTCTATAATTTTCATTTTGTTGCGATCTTATATCTTTTTTGTTTACGAGGAAAAATGGGACTCACTAGTTTGGACCTGAACAAAAAAAAATTTTTGAACATCCAAAATGGGGATGCACAAATGCTGGGAGAGATAATTCCAAAGAGTATTTGTGATTCTTAAGGATAGGCAAAAAAGTGGGTTGTTTGGTTCTGGTAAATATCCAACCACTTGAGAATTCAACTTTTTCGACCCCCCCATATTTTTTGCCACTTGCTTCCTCAACATGCTTGTGGCATGCACACCCACTACACTTAAAGCATGTTGGGATCAGTTAGAAGTCCCTTTCCTATAAAATTCCACCAAGCTATTATTAGGGGGTTGTACTAGTGGAATTTCCCAAACATGGATTTTGGGGTTCATTTTTAGTGCGTGAAATAATTTTCTATTCATTATTATAGTTTTCAAATTTTTTTGCACACATGAACTCTAAAATTTTCATTTTGTTGCGCTCTTATATCTTTTTTGTTTACGAGGAAATATGTGAGTCACAAGTTTGGACCTGAAAAAAACAAAAATTTTGAAAATCCAAAAATGGGGATGCACAAATGCATGGAGAGATAATTCCAAAGAGTCTTTGTGATTTTTAAGGATAGGCAAAGAAGTGGGTTGTTGAGCTCTTGTAAATATCCAACCACTTGAGAATTCAACTTTTTCTACCCCCCCCCCCCCCCCCCAATTTTTGGCCACTTGCATCCTCAACATGCTTGTGGCATGCACACCCACCACACCTAAAGCATGTTGGGATCAGTTACAAGTCCCTTTCCTATAAAATTCCACCAAGCTATTATTAGGGGGTTGTACTAGTGGAATTTCCCAAACATGGATTTTGGGGTTCATTTTTAGTGCGTGATATAATTTTCTATTTATTATTATAGTTTTCAAATTTTTTTGCACACATGAACTCTAAAATTTTCATTTTGTTGTGATCTTATATGTTTTTTGTTTACGAGGAAAAATGGGAGTCACAAGTTTGTTCCTGAAAAAAAAAAAAATTTGAACATCCAAAATGGGATGCACAAATGCTGAGAGAGATAATTCCAAAGACTATCTGTGATTTTTAAGGATAGGCAAAAAAGTGGGTTGTTTGGCTCTGGTTAATATCCAACCACTTGAGAATTCAAATATTTCCACCCCCCCTTAATTTTTGGCCACTTGCATCCTCAACATGCTTGTGGCATGCACACCCACCACACTTAAAGCATGTTGGGATCAGTTACAAGTCCCTTTCCTATAAAATTCAACCAAGCTATTATTAGGGGGTTGTAAAGGTGGAATTTCCCAAACATGGATTTTGGGGTTCATTTTTAGTGCATGAAATAATTTTCTATTCACTATTATAGTTTTGAAATTTTTCTGCACAGATGAACTCTATAATTTTCATTTTGTTGCGATCTTATATCTTTTTTGTTTACGAGGAAAAATGGGACTCACTAGTTTGGACCTGAACAAAAAAAAATTTTTGAACATCCAAAATGGGGATGCACAAATGCTGGGAGAGATAATTCCAAAGAGTATTTGTGATTCTTAAGGATAGGCAAAAAAGTGGGTTGTTTGGTTCTGGTAAATATCCAACCACTTGAGAATTCAACTTTTTCGACCCCCCCATATTTTTTGCCACATGCTTCCTCAACATGCTTGTGGCATGCACACCCACTACACTTAAAGCATGTTGGGATCAGTTAGAAGTCCCTTTCCTATAAAATTCCACCAAGCTATTATTAGGGGGTTGTACTAGTGGAATTTCCCAAACATGGATTTTGGGGTTCATTTTTAGTGCGTGAAATAATTTTCTATTCATTATTATAGTTTTCAAATTTTTTTGCACACATGAACTCTAAAATTTTCATTTTGTTGCGCTCTTATATCTTTTTTGTTTACGAGGAAATATGTGAGTCACAAGTTTGGACCTGAAAAAAACAAAAATTTTGAAAATCCAAAAATGGGGATGCACAAATGCATGGAGAGATAATTCCAAAGAGTCTTTGTGATTTTTAAGGATAGGCAAAGAAGTGGGTTGTTGAGCTCTTGTAAATATCCAACCACTTGAGAATTCAACTTTTTCTACCCCCCCCCCCCCCAATTTTTGGCCACTTGCATCCTCAACATGCTTGTGGCATGCACACCCACCACACCTAAAGCATGTTGGGATCAGTTACAAGTCCCTTTCCTATAAAATTCCACCAAGCTATTATTAGGGGGTTGTACTAGTGGAATTTCCCAAACATGGATTTTGGGGTTCATTTTTAGTGCGTGATATAATTTTCTATTTATTATTATAGTTTTCAAATTTTTTTGCACACATGAACTCTATAATTTTCATTTTGTTGTGATCTTATATGTTTTTTGTTTACGAGGAAAAATGGGAGTCACAAGTTTGTTCCTGAAAAAAAAAAAAATTTGAACATCCAAAATGGGATGCACAAATGCTGAGAGAGATAATTCCAAAGACTATCTGTGATTTTTAAGGATAGGCAAAAAAGTGGGTTGTTTGGCTCTGGTTAATATCCAACCACTTGAGAATTCAACTATTTCCACCCCCCCTTAATTTTTGGCCACTTGCATCCTCAACATGCTTGTGGCATGCACACCCACCACACTTAAAGCATGTTGGGATCAGTTACAAGTCCCTTTCCTATAAAATTCAACCAAGCTATTATTAGGGGGTTGTAAAGGTGGAATTTCCCAAACATGGATTTTGGGGTTCATTTTTAGTGCGTGAAATAATTTTCTATTCACTATTATAGTTTTGAAATTTTTCTGCACAGATGAACTCTATAATTTTCATTTTGTTGCGATCTTATATCTTTTTTGTTTACGAGGAAAAATGGGACTCACTAGTTTGGACCTGAACAAAAAAAAATTTTTGAACATCCAAAATGGGGATGCACAAATGCTGGGAGAGATAATTCCAAAGAGTATTTGTGATTCTTAAGGATAGGCAAAAAAGTGGGTTGTTTGGTTCTGGTAAATATCCAACCACTTGAGAATTCAACTTTTTCGACCCCCCCATATTTTTTGCCACTTGCTTCCTCAACATGCTTGTGGCATGCACACCCACTACACTTAAAGCATGTTGGGATCAGTTAGAAGTCCCTTTCCTATAAAATTCCACCAAGCTATTATTAGGGGGTTGTACTAGTGGAATTTCCCAAACATGGATTTTGGGGTTCATTTTTAGTGCGTGAAATAATTTTCTATTCATTATTATAGTTTTCAAATTTTTTTGCACACATGAACTCTAAAATTTTCATTTTGTTGCGCTCTTATATCTTTTTTGTTTACGAGGAAATATGTGAGTCACAAGTTTGGACCTGAAAAAAACAAAAATTTTGAAAATCCAAAAATGGGGATGCACAAATGCATGGAGAGATAATTCCAAAGAGTCTTTGTGATTTTTAAGGATAGGCAAAGAAGTGGGTTGTTGAGCTCTTGTAAATATCCAACCACTTGAGAATTCAACTTTTTCTACCCCCCCCCCCCCCCCCCCCCCCCAATTTTTGGCCTCTTGCATCCTCAACATGCTTGTGGCATGCACACCCACCACACCTAAAGCATGTTGGGATCAGTTACAAGTCCCTTTCCTATAAAATTCCACCAAGCTATTATTAGGGGGTTGTACTAGTGGAATTTCCCAAACATGGATTTTGGGGTTCATTTTTAGTGCGTGATATAATTTTCTATTTATTATTATAGTTTTCAAATTTTTTTGCACACATGAACTCTAAAATTTTCATTTTGTTGTGATCTTATATGTTTTTTGTTTACGAGGAAAAATGGGAGTCACAAGTTTGTTCCTGAAAAAAAAAAAAATTTGAACATCCAAAATGGGATGCACAAATGCTGAGAGAGATAATTCCAAAGACTATCTGTGATTTTTAAGGATAGGCAAAAAAGTGGGTTGTTTGGCTCTGGTTAATATCCAACCACTTGAGAATTCAACTATTTCCACCCCCCCTTAATTTTTGGCCACTTGCATCCTCAACATGCTTGTGGCATGCACACCCACCACACTTAAAGCATGTTGGGATCAGTTACAAGTCCCTTTCCTATAAAATTCAACCAAGCTATTATTAGGGGGTTGTAAAGGTGGAATTTCCCAAACATGGATTTTGGGGTTCATTTTTAGTGCGTGAAATAATTTTCTATTCACTATTATAGTTTTGAAATTTTTCTGCACAGATGAACTCTATAATTTTCATTTTGTTGCGATCTTATATCTTTTTTGTTTACGAGGAAAAATGGGACTCACTAGTTTGGACCTGAACAAAAAAAAATTTTTGAACATCCAAAATGGGGATGCACAAATGCTGGGAGAGATAATTCCAAAGAGTATTTGTGATTCTTAAGGATAGGCAAAAAAGTGGGTTGTTTGGTTCTGGTAAATATCCAACCACTTGAGAATTCAACTTTTTCGACCCCCCCATATTTTTTGCCACTTGCTTCCTCAACATGCTTGTGGCATGCACACCCACTACACTTAAAGCATGTTGGGATCAGTTAGAAGTCCCTTTCCTATAAAATTCCACCAAGCTATTATTAGGGGGTTGTACTAGTGGAATTTCCCAAACATGGATTTTGGGGTTCATTTTTAGTGCGTGAAATAATTTTCTATTCATTATTATAGTTTTCAAATTTTTTTGCACACATGAACTCTAAAATTTTCATTTTGTTGCGCTCTTATATCTTTTTTGTTTACGAGGAAATATGTGAGTCACAAGTTTGGACCTGAAAAAAACAAAAATTTTGAAAATCCAAAAATGGGGATGCACAAATGCATGGAGAGATAATTCCAAAGAGTCTTTGTGATTTTTAAGGATAGGCAAAGAAGTGGGTTGTTGAGCTCTTGTAAATATCCAACCACTTGAGAATTCAACTTTTTCTACCCCCCCCCCCCCCCCCCCCCCCCAATTTTTGGCCTCTTGCATCCTCAACATGCTTGTGGCATGCACACCCACCACACCTAAAGCATGTTGGGATCAGTTACAAGTCCCTTTCCTATAAAATTCCACCAAGCTATTATTAGGGGGTTGTACTAGTGGAATTTCCCAAACATGGATTTTGGGGTTCATTTTTAGTGCGTGATATAATTTTCTATTTATTATTATAGTTTTCAAATTTTTTTGCACACATGAACTCTAAAATTTTCATTTTGTTGTGATCTTATATGTTTTTTGTTTACGAGGAAAAATGGGAGTCACAAGTTTGTTCCTGAAAAAAAAAAAAATTTGAACATCCAAAATGGGATGCACAAATGCTGAGAGAGATAATTCCAAAGACTATCTGTGATTTTTAAGGATAGGCAAAAAAGTGGGTTGTTTGGCTCTGGTTAATATCCAACCACTTGAGAATTCAACTATTTCCACCCCCCCTTAATTTTTGGCCACTTGCATCCTCAACATGCTTGTGGCATGCACACCCACCACACTTAAAGCATGTTGGGATCAGTTACAAGTCCCTTTCCTATAAAATTCAACCAAGCTATTATTAGGGGGTTGTAAAGGTGGAATTTCCCAAACATGGATTTTGGGGTTCATTTTTAGTGCGTGAAATAATTTTCTATTCACTATTATAGTTTTGAAATTTTTCTGCACAGATGAACTCTATAATTTTCATTTTGTTGCGATCTTATATCTTTTTTGTTTACGAGGAAAAATGGGACTCACTAGTTTGGACCTGAACAAAAAAAAATTTTTGAACATCCAAAATGGGGATGCACAAATGCTGGGAGAGATAATTCCAAAGAGTATTTGTGATTCTTAAGGATAGGCAAAAAAGTGGGTTGTTTGGTTCTGGTAAATATCCAACCACTTGAGAATTCAACTTTTTCGACCCCCCCATATTTTTTGCCACTTGCTTCCTCAACATGCTTGTGGCATGCACACCCACTACACTTAAAGCATGTTGGGATCAGTTAGAAGTCCCTTTCCTATAAAATTCCACCAAGCTATTATTAGGGGGTTGTACTAGTGGAATTTCCCAAACATGGATTTTGGGGTTCATTTTTAGTGCGTGAAATAATTTTCTATTCATTATTATAGTTTTCAAATTTTTTTGCACACATGAACTCTAAAATTTTCATTTTGTTGCGCTCTTATATCTTTTTTGTTTACGAGGAAATATGTGAGTCACAAGTTTGGACCTGAAAAAAACAAAAATTTTGAAAATCCAAAAATGGGGATGCACAAATGCATGGAGAGATAATTCCAAAGAGTCTTTGTGATTTTTAAGGATAGGCAAAGAAGTGGGTTGTTGAGCTCTTGTAAATATCCAACCACTTGAGAATTCAACTTTTTCTACCCCCCCCCCCCCCCCCAATTTTTGGCCACTTGCATCCTCAACATGCTTGTGGCATGCACACCCACCACACCTAAAGCATGTTGGGATCAGTTACAAGTCCCTTTCCTATAAAATTCCACCAAGCTATTATTAGGGGGTTGTACTAGTGGAATTTCCCAAACATGGATTTTGGGGTTCATTTTTAGTGCGTGATATAATTTTCTATTTATTATTATAGTTTTCAAATTTTTTTGCACACATGAACTCTAAAATTTTCATTTTGTTGTGATCTTATATGTTTTTTGTTTACGAGGAAAAATGGGAGTCACAAGTTTGTTCCTGAAAAAAAAAAAAATTTGAACATCCAAAATGGGATGCACAAATGCTGAGAGAGATAATTCCAAAGACTATCTGTGATTTTTAAGGATAGGCAAAAAAGTGGGTTGTTTGGCTCTGGTTAATATCCAACCACTTGAGAATTCAACTATTTCCACCCCCCCTTAATTTTTGGCCACTTGCATCCTCAACATGCTTGTGGCATGCACACCCACCACACTTAAAGCATGTTGGGATCAGTTACAAGTCCCTTTCCTATAAAATTCAACCAAGCTATTATTAGGGGGTTGTAAAGGTGGAATTTCCCAAACATGGATTTTGGGGTTCATTTTTAGTGCGTGAAATAATTTTCTATTCACTATTATAGTTTTGAAATTTTTCTGCACAGATGAACTCTATAATTTTCATTTTGTTGCGATCTTATATCTTTTTTGTTTACGAGGAAAAATGGGACTCACTAGTTTGGACCTGAACAAAAAAAAATTTTTGAACATCCAAAATGGGGATGCACAAATGCTGGGAGAGATAATTCCAAAGAGTATTTGTGATTCTTAAGGATAGGCAAAAAAGTGGGTTGTTTGGTTCTGGTAAATATCCAACCACTTGAGAATTCAACTTTTTCGACCCCCCCATATTTTTTGCCACTTGCTTCCTCAACATGCTTGTGGCATGCACACCCACTACACTTAAAGCATGTTGGGATCAGTTAGAAGTCCCTTTCCTATAAAATTCCACCAAGCTATTATTAGGGGGTTGTACTAGTGGAATTTCCCAAACATGGATTTTGGGGTTCATTTTTAGTGCGTGAAATAATTTTCTATTCATTATTATAGTTTTCAAATTTTTTTGCACACATGAACTCTAAAATTTTCATTTTGTTGCGCTCTTATATCTTTTTTGTTTACGAGGAAATATGTGAGTCACAAGTTTGGACCTGAAAAAAACAAAAATTTTGAAAATCCAAAAATGGGGATGCACAAATGCATGGAGAGATAATTCCAAAGAGTCTTTGTGATTTTTAAGGATAGGCAAAGAAGTGGGTTGTTGAGCTCTTGTAAATATCCAACCACTTGAGAATTCAACTTTTTCTACCCCCCCCCCCCCCCCCCCCCCCCAATTTTTGGCCACTTGCATCCTCAACATGCTTGTGGCATGCACACCCACCACACCTAAAGCATGTTGGGATCAGTTACAAGTCCCTTTCCTATAAAATTCCACCAAGCTATTATTAGGGGGTTGTACTAGTGGAATTTCCCAAACATGGATTTTGGGGTTCATTTTTAGTGCGTGATATAATTTTCTATTTATTATTATAGTTTTCAAATTTTTTTGCACACATGAACTCTAAAATTTTCATTTTGTTGTGATCTTATATGTTTTTTGTTTACGAGGAAAAATGGGAGTCACAAGTTTGTTCCTGAAAAAAAAAAAAATTTGAACATCCAAAATGGGATGCACAAATGTTGAGAGAGATAATTCCAAAGACTATCTGTGATTTTTAAGGATAGGCAAAAAAGTGGGTTGTTTGGCTCTGGTTAATATCCAACCACTTGAGAATTCAACTATTTCCACCCCCCCTTAATTTTTGGCCACTTGCATCCTCAACATGCTTGTGGCATGCACACCCACCACACTTAAAGCATGTTGGGATCAGTTACAAGTCCCTTTCCTATAAAATTCAACCAAGCTATTATTAGGGGGTTGTAAAGGTGGAATTTCCCAAACATGGATTTTGGGGTTCATTTTTAGTGCGTGAAATAATTTTCTATTCACTATTATAGTTTTGAAATTTTTCTGCACAGATGAACTCTATAATTTTCATTTTGTTGCGATCTTATATCTTTTTTGTTTACGAGGAAAAATGGGACTCACTAGTTTGGACCTGAACAAAAAAAAATTTTTGAACATCCAAAATGGGGATGCACAAATGCTGGGAGAGATAATTCCAAAGAGTATTTGTGATTCTTAAGGATAGGCAAAAAAGTGGGTTGTTTGGTTCTGGTAAATATCCAACCACTTGAGAATTCAACTTTTTCGACCCCCCCATATTTTTTGCCACTTGCTTCCTCAACATGCTTGTGGCATGCACACCCACTACACTTAAAGCATGTTGGGATCAGTTAGAAGTCCCTTTCCTATAAAATTCCACCAAGCTATTATTAGGGGGTTGTACTAGTGGAATTTCCCAAACATGGATTTTGGGGTTCATTTTTAGTGCGTGAAATAATTTTCTATTCATTATTATAGTTTTCAAATTTTTTTGCACACATGAACTCTAAAATTTTCATTTTGTTGCGCTCTTATATCTTTTTTGTTTACGAGGAAATATGTGAGTCACAAGTTTGGACCTGAAAAAAACAAAAATTTTGAAAATCCAAAAATGGGGATGCACAAATGCATGGAGAGATAATTCCAAAGAGTCTTTGTGATTTTTAAGGATAGGCAAAGAAGTGGGTTGTTGAGCTCTTGTAAATATCCAACCACTTGAGAATTCAACTTTTTCTACCCCCCCCCCCCCCAATTTTTGGCCACTTGCATCCTCAACATGCTTGTGGCATGCACACCCACCACACCTAAAGCATGTTGGGATCAGTTACAAGTCCCTTTCCTATAAAATTCCACCAAGCTATTATTAGGGGGTTGTACTAGTGGAATTTCCCAAACATGGATTTTGGGGTTCATTTTTAGTGCGTGATATAATTTTCTATTTATTATTATAGTTTTCAAATTTTTTTGCACACATGAACTCTAAAATTTTCATTTTGTTGTGATCTTATATGTTTTTTGTTTACGAGGAAAAATGGGAGTCACAAGTTTGTTCCTGAAAAAAAAAAAAATTTGAACATCCAAAATGGGATGCACAAATGTTGAGAGAGATAATTCCAAAGACTATCTGTGATTTTTAAGGATAGGCAAAAAAGTGGGTTGTTTGGCTCTGGTTAATATCCAACCACTTGAGAATTCAACTATTTCCACCCCCCCTTAATTTTTGGCCACTTGCATCCTCAACATGCTTGTGGCATGCACACCCACCACACTTAAAGCATGTTGGGATCAGTTACAAGTCCCTTTCCTATAAAATTCAACCAAGCTATTATTAGGGGGTTGTAAAGGTGGAATTTCCCAAACATGGATTTTGGGGTTCATTTTTAGTGCGTGAAATAATTTTCTATTCACTATTATAGTTTTGAAATTTTTCTGCACAGATGAACTCTATAATTTTCATTTTGTTGCGATCTTATATCTTTTTTGTTTACGAGGAAAAATGGGACTCACTAGTTTGGACCTGAACAAAAAAAAATTTTTGAACATCCAAAATGGGGATGCACAAATGCTGGGAGAGATAATTCCAAAGAGTATTTGTGATTCTTAAGGATAGGCAAAAAAGTGGGTTGTTTGGTTCTGGTAAATATCCAACCACTTGAGAATTCAACTTTTTCGAGCCCCCCATATTTTTTGCCACTTGCTTCCTCAACATGCTTGTGGCATGCACACCCACTACACTTAAAGCATGTTGGGATCAGTTAGAAGTCCCTTTCCTATAAAATTCCACCAAGCTATTATTAGGGGGTTGTACTAGTGGAATTTCCCAAACATGGATTTTGGGGTTCATTTTTAGTGCGTGAAATAATTTTCTATTCATTATTATAGTTTTCAAATTTTTTTGCACACATGAACTCTAAAATTTTCATTTTGTTGCGCTCTTATATCTTTTTTGTTTACGAGGAAATATGTGAGTCACAAGTTTGGACCTGAAAAAAACAAAAATTTTGAAAATCCAAAAATGGGGATGCACAAATGCATGGAGAGATAATTCCAAAGAGTCTTTGTGATTTTTAAGGATAGGCAAAGAAGTGGGTTGTTGAGCTCTTGTAAATATCCAACCACTTGAGAATTCAACTTTTTCTACCCCCCCCCCCCCCAATTTTTGGCCACTTGCATCCTCAACATGCTTGTGGCATGCACACCCACCACACCTAAAGCATGTTGGGATCAGTTACAAGTCCCTTTCCTATAAAATTCCACCAAGCTATTATTAGGGGGTTGTACTAGTGGAATTTCCCAAACATGGATTTTGGGGTTCATTTTTAGTGCGTGATATAATTTTCTATTTATTATTATAGTTTTCAAATTTTTTTGCACACATGAACTCTAAAATTTTCATTTTGTTGTGATCTTATATGTTTTTTGTTTACGAGGAAAAATGGGAGTCACAAGTTTGTTCCTGAAAAAAAAAAAATTTGAACATCCAAAATGGGATGCACAAATGCTGAGAGAGATAATTCCAAAGACTATCTGTGATTTTTAAGGATAGGCAAAAAAGTGGGTTGTTTGGCTCTGGTTAATATCCAACCACTTGAGAATTCAACTATTTCCACCCCCCCTTAATTTTTGGCCACTTGCATCCTCAACATGCTTGTGGCATGCACACCCACCACACTTAAAGCATGTTGGGATCAGTTACAAGTCCCTTTCCTATAAAATTCAACCAAGCTATTATTAGGGGGTTGTAAAGGTGGAATTTCCCAAACATGGATTTTGGGGTTCATTTTTAGTGCGTGAAATAATTTTCTATTCACTATTATAGTTTTGAAATTTTTCTGCACAGATGAACTCTATAATTTTCATTTTGTTGCGATCTTATATCTTTTTTGTTTACGAGGAAAAATGGGACTCACTAGTTTGGACCTGAACAAAAAAAAATTTTTGAACATCCAAAATGGGGATGCACAAATGCTGGGAGAGATAATTCCAAAGAGTATTTGTGATTCTTAAGGATAGGCAAAAAAGTGGGTTGTTTGGTTCTGGTAAATATCCAACCACTTGAGAATTCAACTTTTTCGACCCCCCCATATTTTTTGCCACTTGCTTCCTCAACATGCTTGTGGCATGCACACCCACTACACTTAAAGCATGTTGGGATCAGTTAGAAGTCCCTTTCCTATAAAATTCCACCAAGCTATTATTAGGGGGTTGTACTAGTGGAATTTCCCAAACATGGATTTTGGGGTTCATTTTTAGTGCGTGAAATAATTTTCTATTCATTATTATAGTTTTCAAATTTTTTTGCACACATGAACTCTAAAATTTTCATTTTGTTGCGCTCTTATATCTTTTTTGTTTACGAGGAAATATGTGAGTCACAAGTTTGGACCTGAAAAAAACAAAAATTTTGAAAATCCAAAAATGGGGATGCACAAATGCATGGAGAGATAATTCCAAAGAGTCTTTGTGATTTTTAAGGATAGGCAAAGAAGTGGGTTGTTGAGCTCTTGTAAATATCCAACCACTTGAGAATTCAACTTTTTCTACCCCCCCCCCAATTTTTGGCCACTTGCATCCTCAACATGCTTGTGGCATGCACACCCACCACACCTAAAGCATGTTGGGATCAGTTACAAGTCCCTTTCCTATAAAATTCCACCAAGCTATTATTAGGGGGTTGTACTAGTGGAATTTCCCAAACATGGATTTTGGGGTTCATTTTTAGTGCGTGATATAATTTTCTATTTATTATTATAGTTTTCAAATTTTTTTGCACACATGAACTCTAAAATTTTCATTTTGTTGTGATCTTATATGTTTTTTGTTTACGAGGAAAAATGGGAGTCACAAGTTTGTTCCTGAAAAAAAAAAAAATTTGAACATCCAAAATGGGATGCACAAATGCTGAGAGAGATAATTCCAAAGACTATCTGTGATTTTTAAGGATAGGCAAAAAAGTGGGTTGTTTGGCTCTGGTTAATATCCAACCACTTGAGAATTCAACTATTTCCACCCCCCCTTAATTTTTGGCCACTTGCATCCTCAACATGCTTGTGGCATGCACACCCACCACACTTAAAGCATGTTGGGATCAGTTACAAGTCCCTTTCCTATAAAATTCAACCAAGCTATTATTAGGGGGTTGTAAAGGTGGAATTTCCCAAACATGGATTTTGGGGTTCATTTTTAGTGCGTGAAATAATTTTCTATTCACTATTATAGTTTTGAAATTTTTCTGCACAGATGAACTCTATAATTTTCATTTTGTTGCGATCTTATATCTTTTTTGTTTACGAGGAAAAATGGGACTCACTAGTTTGGACCTGAACAAAAAAAAATTTTTGAACATCCAAAATGGGGATGCACAAATGCTGGGAGAGATAATTCCAAAGAGTATTTGTGATTCTTAAGGATAGGCAAAAAAGTGGGTTGTTTGGTTCTGGTAAATATCCAACCACTTGAGAATTCAACTTTTTCGACCCCCCCATATTTTTTGCCACTTGCTTCCTCAACATGCTTGTGGCATGCACACCCACTACACTTAAAGCATGTTGGGATCAGTTAGAAGTCCCTTTCCTATAAAATTCCACCAAGCTATTATTAGGGGGTTGTACTAGTGGAATTTCCCAAACATGGATTTTGGGGTTCATTTTTAGTGCGTGAAATAATTTTCTATTCATTATTATAGTTTTCAAATTTTTTTGCACACATGAACTCTAAAATTTTCATTTTGTTGCGCTCTTATATCTTTTTTGTTTACGAGGAAATATGTGAGTCACAAGTTTGGACCTGAAAAAAACAAAAATTTTGAAAATCCAAAAATGGGGATGCACAAATGCATGGAGAGATAATTCCAAAGAGTCTTTGTGATTTTTAAGGATAGGCAAAGAAGTGGGTTGTTGAGCTCTTGTAAATATCCAACCACTTGAGAATTCAACTTTTTCTACCCCCCCCCCCCCCAATTTTTGGCCACTTGCATCCTCAACATGCTTGTGGCATGCACACCCACCACACCTAAAGCATGTTGGGATCAGTTACAAGTCCCTTTCCTATAAAATTCCACCAAGCTATTATTAGGGGGTTGTACTAGTGGAATTTCCCAAACATGGATTTTGGGGTTCATTTTTAGTGCGTGATATAATTTTCTATTTATTATTATAGTTTTCAAATTTTTTTGCACACATGAACTCTAAAATTTTCATTTTGTTGTGATCTTATATGTTTTTTGTTTACGAGGAAAAATGGGAGTCACAAGTTTGTTCCTGAAAAAAAAAAAAATTTGAACATCCAAAATGGGATGCACAAATGTTGAGAGAGATAATTCCAAAGACTATCTGTGATTTTTAAGGATAGGCAAAAAAGTGGGTTGTTTGGCTCTGGTTAATATCCAACCACTTGAGAATTCAACTATTTCCACCCCCCCTTAATTTTTGGCCACTTGCATCCTCAACATGCTTGTGGCATGCACACCCACCACACTTAAAGCATGTTGGGATCAGTTACAAGTCCCTTTCCTATAAAATTCAACCAAGCTATTATTAGGGGGTTGTAAAGGTGGAATTTCCCAAACATGGATTTTGGGGTTCATTTTTAGTGCGTGAAATAATTTTCTATTCACTATTATAGTTTTGAAATTTTTCTGCACAGATGAACTCTATAATTTTCATTTTGTTGCGATCTTATATCTTTTTTGTTTACGAGGAAAAATGGGACTCACTAGTTTGGACCTGAACAAAAAAAAATTTTTGAACATCCAAAATGGGGATGCACAAATGCTGGGAGAGATAATTCCAAAGAGTATTTGTGATTCTTAAGGATAGGCAAAAAAGTGGGTTGTTTGGTTCTGGTAAATATCCAACCACTTGAGAATTCAACTTTTTCGACCCCCCCATATTTTTTGCCACTTGCTTCCTCAACATGCTTGTGGCATGCACACCCACTACACTTAAAGCATGTTGGGATCAGTTAGAAGTCCCTTTCCTATAAAATTCCACCAAGCTATTATTAGGGGGTTGTACTAGTGGAATTTCCCAAACATGGATTTTGGGGTTCATTTTTAGTGCGTGAAATAATTTTCTATTCATTATTATAGTTTTCAAATTTTTTTGCACACATGAACTCTAAAATTTTCATTTTGTTGCGCTCTTATATCTTTTTTGTTTACGAGGAAATATGTGAGTCACAAGTTTGGACCTGAAAAAAACAAAAATTTTGAAAATCCAAAAATGGGGATGCACAAATGCATGGAGAGATAATTCCAAAGAGTCTTTGTGATTTTTAAGGATAGGCAAAGAAGTGGGTTGTTGAGCTCTTGTAAATATCCAACCACTTGAGAATTCAACTTTTTCTACCCCCCCCCCCCCAATTTTTGGCCACTTGCATCCTCAACATGCTTGTGGCATGCACACCCACCACACCTAAAGCATGTTGGGATCAGTTACAAGTCCCTTTCCTATAAAATTCCACCAAGCTATTATTAGGGGGTTGTACTAGTGGAATTTCCCAAACATGGATTTTGGGGTTCATTTTTAGTGCGTGATATAATTTTCTATTTATTATTATAGTTTTCAAATTTTTTTGCACACATGAACTCTAAAATTTTCATTTTGTTGTGATCTTATATGTTTTTTGTTTACGAGGAAAAATGGGAGTCACAAGTTTGTTCCTGAAAAAAAAAAAATTTGAACATCCAAAATGGGATGCACAAATGCTGAGAGAGATAATTCCAAAGACTATCTGTGATTTTTAAGGATAGGCAAAAAAGTGGGTTGTTTGGCTCTGGTTAATATCCAACCACTTGAGAATTCAACTATTTCCACCCCCCCTTAATTTTTGGCCACTTGCATCCTCAACATGCTTGTGGCATGCACACCCACCACACTTAAAGCATGTTGGGATCAGTTACAAGTCCCTTTCCTATAAAATTCAACCAAGCTATTATTAGGGGGTTGTAAAGGTGGAATTTCCCAAACATGGATTTTGGGGTTCATTTTTAGTGCGTGAAATAATTTTCTATTCACTATTATAGTTTTGAAATTTTTCTGCACAGATGAACTCTATAATTTTCATTTTGTTGCGATCTTATAGCTTTTTTGTTTACGAGGAAAAATGGGACTCACTAGTTTGGACCTGAACAAAAAAAAATTTTTGAACATCCAAAATGGGGATGCACAAATGCTGGGAGAGATAATTCCAAAGAGTATTTGTGATTCTTAAGGATAGGCAAAAAAGTGGGTTGTTTGGTTCTGGTAAATATCCAACCACTTGAGAATTCAACTTTTTCGACCCCCCCATATTTTTTGCCACTTGCTTCCTCAACATGCTTGTGGCATGCACACCCACTACACTTAAAGCATGTTGGGATCAGTTAGAAGTCCCTTTCCTATAAAATTCCACCAAGCTATTATTAGGGGGTTGTACTAGTGGAATTTCCCAAACATGGATTTTGGGGTTCATTTTTAGTGCGTGAAATAATTTTCTATTCATTATTATAGTTTTCAAATTTTTTTGCACACATGAACTCTAAAATTTTCATTTTGTTGCGCTCTTATATCTTTTTTGTTTACGAGGAAATATGTGAGTCACAAGTTTGGACCTGAAAAAAACAAAAATTTTGAAAATCCAAAAATGGGGATGCACAAATGCATGGAGAGATAATTCCAAAGAGTCTTTGTGATTTTTAAGGATAGGCAAAGAAGTGGGTTGTTGAGCTCTTGTAAATATCCAACCACTTGAGAATTCAACTTTTTCTACCCCCCCCCCCCCCAATTTTTGGCCACTTGCATCCTCAACATGCTTGTGGCATGCACACCCACCACACCTAAAGCATGTTGGGATCAGTTACAAGTCCCTTTCCTATAAAATTCCACCAAGCTATTATTAGGGGGTTGTACTAGTGGAATTTCCCAAACATGGATTTTGGGGTTCATTTTTAGTGCGTGATATAATTTTCTATTTATTATTATAGTTTTCAAATTTTTTTGCACACATGAACTCTAAAATTTTCATTTTGTTGTGATCTTATATGTTTTTTGTTTACGAGGAAAAATGGGAGTCACAAGTTTGTTCCTGAAAAAAAAAAAAATTTGAACATCCAAAATGGGATGCACAAATGTTGAGAGAGATAATTCCAAAGACTATCTGTGATTTTTAAGGATAGGCAAAAAAGTGGGTTGTTTGGCTCTGGTTAATATCCAACCACTTGAGAATTCAACTATTTCCACCCCCCCTTAATTTTTGGCCACTTGCATCCTCAACATGCTTGTGGCATGCACACCCACCACACTTAAAGCATGTTGGGATCAGTTACAAGTCCCTTTCCTATAAAATTCAACCA